>NC_081822.1:6337500-6637500 GCF_030704535.1 Vitis vinifera | reverse complement strand
ATTGTTTATCCTTCTTGCATTTATCAATTGAGTGATGAATGAAAATGCTTGTTTCTGATTAAAAAAAAAAAAAGCAATGTCCTACCAAAATAAAATGTCCAAAAGAAAAGAAAATTAAAACTTAAAGACAAAATGAAAGCAGTTGGCCTACTTCAACTACCACTGATAAAGAATGAGAAAATATACCTCTAGAAATCAATGACATTGGACTGTGGGTTGGATCTCTTGATTCTAATGTGTTATCCAGAAGATAGGGCAGTTCTAAAAATTGCAACAAAAGCTCCGTTTGAGGGTTGCGATGATACCCTACCAAAGAAAAAAAAAATAGTCAAAGCATCAATATATATTTTTCACATCACTTGTTCCTTAAACCATGGTTGGAGAATAGTACATTAAACAAAAAGTAACAATATCCATGAACCTTAAAAAAATTAGCATGCATGCTGCAAAACCAGATCTAGAAAAATTTCTTTCTTTCTTTTTGAATGGCAGAGTGGAAGGCAGAATGATATCACAACTTTGATATTTATCCAACTTGATATCACATATTCAGACTTAGGCCACAAATTTCTTAGGTACTACTGAAGAACAATAGAAAATTAAACTAAATCAGTCAGCACTCCAATTCAAGAATATTAACTAAGAAGGAAGCCACAACTACTATCCAACAGAGAATGTGCACCACTGGCTTCTTGCCTGGATGGTATCTAATGAATGATATCAAGTGGTAATCATTAGCCCAATCCCCATTTAGTATAAAAAAAACAATAGACCACACAAATGCACATATATCAAGCTGCTGAGGACAAGAAATTATATTTCTATATTATAAAACATAAACACAAACTAAAAAGATAAGTTCTAATGCCTAAAATATAAGTCTTTTATGTCTAGACCTTTTCTGCAGTAGAAATCTTTAGGCATTTGGACAGAATGTATAGTAATTTCTTGTTTTTCATATACACCGACTGCATTTCTGACCTCATGAAAAGGGATGTCAGACCAACTTCGTAGAATTCCATTTATTACTGTTTTTTTAAAAAAAAAACTAGAGAAGAAAGAAAGATGTGATTACTTTTTTATTTTTGTGAATGGTTTGAAGCCAATTTAATTTGCACCAAGTCAGGGACTGACCATATTGTAGGATCCTAAATTTATGATCTCACTTAGAGAACTTCTAATTTATTTTCTTATTTCAGAGGGTAAAAAAAAAAAGCCCAATCTCATGGAGACAAATCAAGGTACAAACCACATTAAAAGTGAAATCTGATATCTCAAAACCCTTACCAGAAAAGCAACTATTGGAGGCAGACTGAGAGGGATCATAGCAAGGAACCGTTTGAACAAATTCGAAAGGTTTGGCCCCCCTTGTTAGTAGCCTACTCCTTACCCAATCACGACAATCTTGCATGTCAACCTGTGCACCCCTACATTCCAAAGCATAAAAGTTAACAGGCTATCTCTTATATAAAAACAGGACCACAATGAAAATGTGATTTGAGTAATAATAATCTGAAATAATGCATATAGAGAAGATACACAGACCCCAAATTTGCACGATGGATGGTTAAAGGAAAGATAGAGTTGAACTTCCGTGTTATTGCCAACCATTCTTCATCATACTGAATCTCATAAGGTCCTGGCACTGTTTCTATTTCAACAATCTAAAACTCGCTCAGTACCACCAATTGAGGCATTTAATTTCCAGCAATGACTACATTAAAAGCCCTTAAAACATAAATGAAAATAACAAGGGCTACCTGCAAAAATTTGCGACCTGGAAGGCACTTGTCAAGTGCAAGAAATTTAGTCACTTGACCAACCTCCCCATGTTGAACAAGAGCAGCAAATTTGCAGTGTAGGTGAGCTGAAAACCAGTAGGAAGGTTTCAGTTTTTCCAGCAGTTCTGCAGCAGCCTTGCTTCCCAAAGTTCTTTCCTGGATCTGAAATAGCAAATGTTTTTTATTTTTTATTATTTTTAATGATAAAAAACTAATTCCTTGAAATGAATTAGTAAGTATAATGAAGGACAAGATATCATCTGAAATATACAAAATCTTATCACAGATGGACCCAAAAAAAAAGGTCTAAACTACTCCAAAAGAGAAGCAAAGAAGTTGCACAGCTAAGAAGGAAAATGGATAGTGACTGCAAGAGATCCCATAACTCTGGGAGGTAACAGATCCCCTACAAAAGTAGTCAACTTCTAGGCTCCTTGCTTTGCTAAAAGATTTGCAATAAGATAGCTCTGTACAAAGCCCGAGGAAAAGAATGTTCCAAATCCATAGCAATATTAATACATCATTCCCTATTGATTTTGTTTGGAAATTACAAGCTCCATTTAAGGTCAAATTCTTTGCTTGGTTAATAGCACTCGAGAAGGTAAACACCAATGACATGCTACAACTGAGAAGATCCTACAAAGGCCTCAGTCTTGATGCTTGTTTTTCGTGTATGGAGAATGGTGAAACAGTAAATCATATCTTCTTACATTGTCCATTGAGTTTAGGGCTTTGGTATATACTATTTAGTTTGGCTCATATGGATTGGGTTCCTCCTTAGAGTATATGTGACATGATAATTATTTCATATAGAGGATTGGGAAGTACCAATAGAGGCACGGTGTTGTGGCAGTTTACTTGTCTTGCTCTAATGTGGGTTGTGTGACTGGAAAGAAATGCTAGGATTTTTTAGGACAAGGTAAGAACTTCAGAGGGTCTTTGGGGCATAATTCATTTCTTAGCCTCCTTTTAGGTCTCTTTCATTACAACTTTTAAGGGTGTTCCCCTTAATTTGATCCAATTGGATTGAATGTTAATGTGTAGTTCCAACAGTGTGGCTTAGTAAGGATAGATTATTTTTGTATATTCTCACATGGGACATAGCTTGTGGAACCTCATAGTTGTATAGATTCTTGAACTTGAAGGTTCTTACTTTCTTTTCATGTTCTTTTTGGAGGATCTCTCATCCTTCTTTGTACTTATTTTTACTTATCTTAATATATCATATTGTTGTTTCTCATCATAAAAATAAAAAACTAGAATAGCTATTCAATGTGAACTTAATACTAGAGAAAGAGGGCAATATCACATGTTTGGAATAATGAATATAGAGAAAGATAGCATTGTAAGTGAGATCAACAAGTTAGATAGGCAATATACCCAAACCCATGTAATATAGGGATTGCCAATCCCATATCCTAATTATTTTTCTACATTGCTGCCCCAACAGCACCATTGACATCGATGCCACTTGTTCTTCCCAAATCCATCAGCTTACCTAGAACCAATTGATGTCAAGAAGCTCAGACTGAATTTAGTGAAGTTGTGACAATCAATCTAATAAGACAGTTAAACCATACAAGTTTACAAAAGCAACAATGATGGAATTTCAAGAGTGAGATTTTGGAAAGACAAATGGTACAGGAACAATACCCTTTATGATTATTTTCCTTCTTTATATGCTTTAGTGGATTCAAAAGATGCATGGGTAGCAAACTATTAGGATTCTTTGGGGGAAGAGGAGGGATGGAATCCCCGGTTCTCTGGACCTTTCAATGATTGGGAGGTGGAGGCGGTGGAGAGGTACCTTTTGACTTTACAAGGAAAGAGGCTAGTCATTGACTTGGAGGATAGGGTGCTTTGGAAAGAGACTAAGGACATGCATTTTTCTGCTAAATCCCTTAATAGTGCTCTTGAACCTAGAAGTGCAGTCCCGTTTCCATTGAACATCATTTGCAGCCCTTGTGTTCCTAAGGTGGGTTTCTTTGCTTGGGAAGCATCGTGGGAGAAGGTTCTAACTTTGGATCAACTCAAAAGGAGGGGGTGACCACCCATAGCTAATAGATGTTTCCTTTGTTGTGCTGAAGAGGAGCCGATTAATCACATTCTTATCCATCGTTCCAAGGCTACGGTTTGTGAGAGCTTGTTTTTGCGCTTTTTGGTGTGATGTGGGTCCTTCCACTTTCGGCTAGACCCCTCCTAGGTTGTCATGGATCCTTTGTGGGCAAGAAGCATAGAAAGGCTTGGATGACAGCTCATCTTTGTTTATTTTGGTCGGTCTGAAAGGAAAGAAACATGATAGCTTTTGAAAATGAGGACTCTCAATTCAAATGAAGAAATATTTTTTTGCATGTAATCTTTGGTTTTGGTCTAAGTCATGTATAGATGTAAGACCTTTACCTTTAATCAACTTTTTTGATTGATTGGGTTCTAGATGAGGGCTGATGAGTTTTTTGTATCCCTTCTTCTTTTTGTTCTTGCCTTTAAGCGCCTCTTGTATACTCCCTGTATGTTTTGGGTTGCCCTTTAGCTGACCTTTTCTCTTAATATATTTTTTTTTTGTGATCATCTATCAAAATCCCATATCTAACATCAATCAAATCTGTCAAGACTTTATAACTACATAATTATAATAAACACATCAATGAATATACTAGCATTTGAACTAAAACAATATAGAAATTCATCTTAATGAGAGAATATATTAAAGCCTTAGTAAGATCCATGAAAAGCATGCCAGGTAAACTTGTAAATTAATGCATCGCCTTAATACACTTTTAATTACCTCTTTCTCAAAAAAAGGTTTGTATCGAACAAGTTCCTTCCAGTTCCCATGGTCAGTGATGCCACAAGGCCAATCATGTGAAAGAAAGATATCAATCGGTTCTTCAACTTGCATAAGCTTATGGACATCATATTCACGAACATGATATACAGACCGGATATCCCTTTCATTATAAGGTGGTCGCTCATAGTGTCCTGCTCATAAAACACCTATTTTGATTTGATACCAAGGATCATTGCCACACAAAACAAATGTAGTTTAATTAACTCAACGATAAGCATATTAGCAAGCCTCTATATAGGTAGCAAAACTCAGCCTTTTAACTTCTATTAATTTGTTCTAATGAAATGTTTCTATTGAAGAATATCTTGTCCTTCAATTTAGGAAATTATCGTACAACAATGATAAGTCAAACTTTTTGTTTATCAAGTTTATAAGGATGGTTAGAGTTAGTTTTCAATGATAGAGTTAGTTTCCAATTTAAATTTTGAATTTCCCACACAAGGCTATGTAATCTGATAAATATATACCATACGTTCTCTTCTTGAATTAATAAGATGGTGCTAGAATTTTCTATAAAAGAAACAAAAAAGCTCATAACTGAAAGATGATACAAAATGCAATCCACTACACCCACATAGTGATGCTCAAATGAGCATATTAATACCTTAAAAGTAAATATATGATTGAATTGATTAACAAGAAAATAATAATTAACCAACCTAAATGATAATGACGTTCATTATAAATTCCAGAGAGCCCACCAATACGAATATTTCCAAACTTGACTACTCCAGCAAACCCCAAGAAGTATATGTTAGGCGCTGCCCATCCTCCATAGTACCTAAAAATGTGGCCAACACATAGTAACGATGTACATACGTCAACCATCTAGAATAAAATATCACAAAGTAACCACTAGACATTTTGAAACCTAAATTTATACCTTAGCCATTACATATATTATGCACTCTATTTTATCTATAAAGAACAAGAGAAAACCCCCAATGTCTAATAAACGGATAAAATATTTTAAGCATACAACATTAAAGAAAGACTAAATTATTAGGTGGAAGTTTCAACATTGAAAGCTCCAAGAAAACTAGCAAAGAAAAGATTTTTTTATTATTATTGGAAAAGGATTCCTCATCAACAACTCCTCAAGTTCTATTAGCGGTCCCAAACACTCTTTCTTAACAAACTAGACGAAAAAACCGAAAACTTAATGCAAGGCTTATGTGACAATGGAGCATAAGAAGGAATTGGAGGGCATATGCGAGGAACAATATAACAAAAAGCATTGCATTGAAGCACATAAGATGCAGAAGGAAAAAGATATCTGGTGATAAACTCAAACATAATAAGTCATTCTCATCCATTCAATCGAATTTTTTAGCATACCAATGCCTAAAAAGGAATTTTGATTGAGAAAATGAAGGGAGGTATAGTAAGTATGGATAAAAAAAAACATGAGAAGGATGAGGAATCCTCCCCACAATTACAAAAAATTGAAAAATAATTGAGCTCCTCCGTCGTAGAAGGACATCTATACAGGATGGAGTAGACCACATAAGAATATACATAGATATCAAACCCGAACTAAGCTCCTCTCATTGTTGACCAAATCCTTTTGATCTACACACCGAATGCCAATTGAGCTGAATAACATTGAGAGGAATGTCTTTGAAAGTGTTTGTACAAACTAGCAAAGAGTAGAATTGCTAGAGAGTGCCAATAAGGATGAGTATACACTACTTCACAGCACAATTAATGCAGATTTAAAACATCAATAACAAAACATAGCCATGGATGCAGAGCAACTAAATTGGGTTAGCGGATCTGGCCTATCTACTTCCTTGAAAAAAAATACTCATTTGTTTTTATAGCTTTGTAACATCTCATGCAATTTAGTTAATTTAAGGCAATCTAATTTAATTAAAACACAACGAGATCAGAAAATTCGGCACCCACTGAAGCAATAATATTCAGGCCCCATCGATATGCTCTACTTAATCTTTGCCTATCAAAATAAAACAATGATAACTCCAAGCACCTGTCACGGAATAAAGTACGTAGTTCAAAGGTAGTCATCTACAGCAGTTCAATGGTGTCATTACTTACCAGAACCACAACCATCAAATGTAAAGTACCAACATTTTTACCAAAATGCAGTATAGGCAAGAGAGAAAATTACACATCCAAGATATAATTTATAACAAACAAACCATATTGACCCATGCTCCTGGGAAACATTTGTTTCAAGGCAAAAGAAAAAGAAAGGGTTAATCTCCTGTGTACTTTGGTTGCGCCCTATTTCTGTTAGATGCTTCATTTAAGTTATTCTATTCTCCCAGTATAAGAAAATGAAAGTATGAAGTTACTCACAATTCCCACAGGTAATTGGATGCTTCATGATTCCCACCAATGAATATAGTTGGAAATGGGGCAACTTCTTGTCCTGAGTAATACTTCCAGAAAGAGTTCATGCTCCTGTATTTTGGTGGCACATTTAGACTCTCCAAATCCTTTTTGTTCCTAACAGCCTGTTTCCATCAAGAAATCAACTCAGTATGCAATTTTTACCATATATTTGGGCAATACAATGTCAGGGACCCAAAGCCAGCAATTTTTTTTTTGATAAGTATTTGTATTACGAAGAGGCGCTAAAATAGTGGCCAAGACATACAAGAAAGATACACTCACCGTCTTTCAACTGAAACAAAAGTCTGTCCAAAACGATGTACAAAAAACAACCCTTCCCAAAGCCAGCAATAAGTCACTTTGTCTACTATAAAATTTATATACTATTATCAAGATAACTCTTAGCTGTTGAATCAACAACTTTCATCAATGATTTTTCAATACCAAAATTGAGTCTCTGTGCTGCTATTACAGTTATTCTGATAGGAAAATTAAACAATCTTAATTTTACAGGTGTTTTTTTGGACGTTCAAATGGAATTGAATGAGTGGCTTCCTTGTATTTTGAATAGCATTTGAAGTTACCCATCCATCACAACTAATACGCCCCCCAAAGAAAAAGGGAACCAGCACAACCGACTTCATAAACTCAGTTTCAGGAACTCCTAATGATTAACACAATAATTATATCCATGACTTGTATTGTGGCGAAAATTCTTTGGAATGGCCCTATTTTCAATTATAAATGTGCACAGGATAATTTACATGGAAATTGATCGAGGAAATTCTTCACACGTTCAAATGAAGAATAAAGAACGATTATTCTTTCAAATTTCAAAATGAATTCGCTAAGTTGCAACATGGAATCCAATTCTTAGTGAGCGAATCAAATATGAGACAATAGTAGAAGCTATACGTACCTGAAAGTCACCGCAGCAAATGAGAAGATCGATTTTGGTGTTCTCAACCTCCTCCAGATACCGGAGAGTTGAGTACACATTATCTAGGTCACCGTGCATGCACCCTTCCACTGCAATCTTCACCATGTACGCATACATAAACACATGTATTTAAAATAAAATGCATCAATTGAATAAGCAAGAGGAAAATCCGGGAAAACTGATTTGAGGAAGCTCGTGAGACTTACTCTCATGTTGGCGGAGATCGGTTTGAGAGGGTTCAAAGCAACTTCGATTGCAGAAAGGAGAAAAACTGGACTCGATTATGGGTTCCGATCACCGAGGGCCCACTGCGGTCTAGGGCTCCTCGAAACGGACTTGTTAATATTAATGTAGCGCAGTGTCCCAATTGCCACTAATCTTTGGGCTAGCCCCGATGCTGAAGTGTTATTAACAGACTATAAAAACAATTTTTTAAGTCAAAAAAAAAAATCTTATTTTTTAAAATATTTTTTATTTTGATAGTATAAAAAAAAAATTATTAAATCAGTTTATATTAATATCAATTAAATTTAATTACAGTCTTAATAAAAATAAAAATAAAAACATTTTTAAACCAATAAATAATTAAAAATAAATGTTTTTTGTATAACATGAATTCCAGTATGGTAATAAAATCATAAATTTTATTTTGTTATTAAAAAACTAGTACTACTTCAATATATATATCATTAACAAAGGCTTTTTTTTTGTTAAAATTAATAATAATATTGTAGACCCCCTCAACTGGGGGCAGGTTTTTTTATTTTATTTTCATTCATTTTCTTTTTTTTTCTCCTTTTTTTTTTCTGCTTTCTTGATCCACCCGAGGACGGCTGGAAATGAAAGGAAGAGGAGAAGGACAGACCCGGGGACGGCTGGAAGTGAAAGGAGGGAGAAGGAGCTATCCTTAGGCGGCTAGAAGGGACAGTAGCGAGTCAGGATAGCTTGCTGAGGAAGATAGAAACGGAAAAAAAAAAAAAAAAAAGAAAAGGAAAAGGGGGGATGGCTTGGTGATGCTCGGGCTCAGCTAGCTGGAGAGTACCATCTTCAGCGCATTGTGGCTCGTCACCCAAGTACGTATCTATTCTCATTCCGGTATTTCCATATACATGTTTTGATTCTCCTATGTGCATGATAGTTTCGGGTATTCATTGTTTTCCTCATCAATTGTCATGATTGCTTCATTTTATTAGTAGAGACTCGACTTTATGGGCTTAGAGGGGTGTTACGGTCTTTACCGTACCTTCTCGATGAGTAACCTGACCCCCGAACCCGATCCGATTTTTCACAGACCACCTTTTCCAAAATAAGGAGTCACACTTAGGGTTTTTCTTTCTTATTTTGTTTAACCTTTAAAAATAAAACAAAATTAAGTGGCGACTCCAAGTCATTTTTCTTAATCAATAAAATAAATTTTCAAATAAAAATCGAGCTCGCCATCGAATGGGAAATGCATGAGCCGAAATGTGGGGTCCACAAATATTTTTTTTAAATATTAAATAATAATATTCTACTTAAAATATATTACAAAACAAATAAATTAATATAAATCTTTTTTGTTATATTTGGTTCTTAGAGAGTATTCGGAAAAAAAATAAAATAAAATAAGAAATTATTTTTTATATTTGCTTTTATTATAAAAAAAAAAGAGTAAAATATAAGCAAAATTATTAAGAAATTTGTATATATTTAATTTTTATATATATAAAAAAGGTTAATAAAGTCAAACAAAATGTTTGAAATAGTTTACAAAAATAATTTATTATTTTTCTTTATTTTTATTTATTTTTATTTTTTTAAGGTATGTTTGGTTTCTAGAAAATTGAAGGGAAAATGTAAAAAATAAAATAAAATAAAGAAGAAATGTAGAATATAAAAAAATGTAAGAAAATAAAAAATATGTTTAAATTTAACAAATTATTTTTATTATATTTATACGATAAAGTATTTTTAGGCCCGGCTCATTAATTTTTGTTATTAAATTGGTCAATTTTTTAACCATGGAGTGTTCCAACTTTTACTGTTATGTATAAAAGACAAACCATCAAAGTTCTCTTATTGGATTGTGGGATAGCAACTGGTGGGTCTACTCAAATCTTTCAGAATGGCTGCTGCTGCGAGAGTGATGGGGTAGCAGGAGCTCTCTACCATGCCAACACGCGAACTTCGTCGTTTCTCCTCAAACCATTCTCCATCACACACAAAGCTATTCGTCTGAATCGCAATCTCAATGCAGCGCCCAGGAGGCTTTTCGCTTGCAGAGCTCAGTACGAGCCAGAGTATCAGATCCAAGTGGAAGGCGAGCCTGGAACCGTCGATTCCAGGGTTTTTTTTCGTTGACCAATATGGGAGAAATGTTTTCATCGATTGCTATATTCTCATCCGCTAACATTTTAGTTTTAGTGTATGGGAGCCAGACAATTTGTATGCTGAATTATTTCAAATTCTGGATTTCTTTGAATGATTTTGTTCGTGGGTGTTTCTCCAAGTTAAAATCATATGCGAATATAACAAGTTCTGTTGATGATTTGGTTGTTGATGACTTGAACTCCAATGGGCATATCAAAATTATACAAGTTAACCCATTTGTGTTTGTAATTCATTAATCATCAGCAACTTAATTAGTAACTGTAAGATCCTTTTGGAACATCTATTTTATCGAGTTCCTAAAAGAACTCCCTACAATCTGATCGCTAAAACACCTATATCATTTTAAAGTAGAAGAGGGCCAGGGCTTAAATTATTGGTAGAAACAAGTGTTCGTTCTCTCACTTTTTGCAGGTTTCCCCTTGGCATGATGTCCCATTGAGCCTAGGTTATGAAACCTTCCATTTTATTGTTGAGATACCCAAAGAATCAAGTGCGAAAATGGAGGTCGCTACTGATGAGCCACACACTCCTATAAAGCAGGACACAAGGAGGAAAACTTCGTTTCTATCCGTAAGCTTACTATCCATAAGCTTTGCTCTCTTCTAAATTTTTGTGTCATGGGGTTTTTTCGACACATTTGCCACTGCACATAATTACTTATTACCATATATCTTGGCAAAGAAACCTAAGTTTGGGTTTAAGGAAGAATTGAGCTATGAACATTAATGGTTTATGTTCATATATGAACTTCTTGTACGCACTGGTCACTGGATCTTATATGCAGATCTTCTGGGTAAAATTCATCCAGACGAATGTATCCTAATGATTTTTTTTTTTTTTTGATAAGTAAAAGAGAAACTGTATTGAAAAAGCTGCCAAAACAGCAGCTCAAAGTATACAAAGAAGAAACACCCTCCCGCTCCCCAGCTGGAACAAATCAGCTGCCAAGAATGGAGGTGTAAAAAGAACCCCACCCTCAACAAGATCCCACTCAATCAATGAAATCAACTAAACTGTATTGAATGTATCCTAATGATATAGATTAGCATTGTCTTTTCTTCCATCCATATGTTATCAAATAAAAAACAAGGGCCTCCACACACCACTTTTGCCCCATGGTGTTATTGTAAAACACACATCTAGTTTCATCTAATATGTTCATCTTCCATTTTATTCATAAAAATAATTAAATTAGTGAACAAAATCCCAAATCATCTCTATTGAATGTCCAGATATGACATAAATTGGAATTATGGTCTGCTTGCTCAAACTTGGGAAGACCCATCATTTGCAAACTCTGAGGTTGGAGGGGCATTTGGAGATAATGATCCAGGTCTTTCAGTGATTCCTTTGGTTTATTCCTTTGAACTTTGACCCAGTCAATATAATTGTTCTTTCTTTCATCTCTTTAAATTTAGTCGATGTTGTGGAGATTGGTGAAAGACGGGGAAAGACTGGCGGCATCCTCAAGGTCAAGCCACTAGCAGCTTTAGCTATGATTGATGAGGGTGAGCTAGAATGGAAAATTGTTGCAATTTCACTGGATGACCCAAGAGCCTCACTCCTCAATGACGTTGATGATGTTGAAAAACACTTCCCGGTAGTTTTCTTATCTTGTGATGCATCTGCTGATTTCTCTGCATATTCTATATGCTATATTCTGCTGGAAAATGTTGTTAGCATAAAAAGTTGGTAAAGATCATGGCTTCAGAAGTTCTTGCATGGCATCGATGTTTAACTGTATGGAACATAACGCAGTTTTTCCGCATTAATTACTATTCTTATACCATCCATTCCAAAGACAATAAGGACAGCTTATTTAAGCTCATGAATAGAAGTTTTAGGACAGATGCACTTTTGTTGCGACTTAATGTCCTTATTCTTCTGTTTAGTTTTTTTTTCCCTTGCTGCTGTTGTTGTTATTATTTTTTTGATAAGCAAGAGAGTGTATTAATGAATGCAAAACATGCATAAAAGTACATGGATCATATACAAAGTGCACCAAAGAAAGAAGCAAAAAAAGGGGAGATGTAAAAATACTCCCTTCCTCAACAAAGACCCAACCAATCTATGAAGTCCACCAAAGGCTGCCTCCGCCTATGTATACCTTAACCCACATAGAGAAATTTTTAAGGCAGATGTTTTTATTTTTTATTTTTTTTTCACTTCTCAATCTGTTAAGAGAAAGCAATGGGAAGTTTGTCACCAATCAAGTTGCCTTGACTGTTTTATATGATTATTTACTAAACACATACAAATATGTCTAGTTATAATTTGAGTTTCTTACTGCCCCTCCTATTTTACTAGCTTGCTGACTTGAACTTCTAAGCTTATATTATTTAGATGAAGTCTGTGCTATTAGATGTAAGTAGCCGGGGTATATACCCCGTGCATATTAGCTCTTATATGGGAAGTGGGATTTAGAGCTTCATTCTATCACTTTAATTCCAAAGTTTAACTAGGAGTACCACCACCTTTTGAGACCATCAGACCAGTACCTGAGGCTACAGTTTCTGGGAATGAATCCTACCAACAAAGTTCTTCCTCCCATGGAATCAGGTTTAACAAGGCTGGATACTTTGTTGATATTTAGAGGATGGATGATTGATGGATTTTTGTCATTTATCTTATCAAAACAAAATTTATAACTTAATTTAACTATGTTGAGATAACTTTTGCCCAATCAAAAGGGGTTTTTAGCAACAGCTATAGTAGTATAGCAACTTTAGGTGTCATTCACTAGGATGGTGAAGATGTTTGGCAATCAAGAGGGATAAAATTGAAATGGTGATAAAAGAAAATGAAATGGTGGAAAAGTTTGAGATGGAAATTGAGAAAATCTGATTGTAATTGAAGGATTATAGAGAAAAAATCTATTAATGAAAAATTATTTCTCGGGTTCTAGAATCACTAGGAATCGATTTCTATGGTGAAAAGATTAACAAGATTTATTATTCATCTAGTTAGGATGAAGCCTTAAAAATCTCACCTAAACTGATATTTGATTTAGCTTTAAATCTAGATCCAATTTTTTTTTTTCTCAAATTAGGTGATTTAATCAATTAATCCAAAAGTGCAATTCGATTCATATGTATTTCATTTATCTTAAATCATCTTCCAATGATTCATACAATGCAACTATTCAATTTCATTAAATCTAGCTGTAAGAATTTAATGAATTTACTTAGTTTGCATTGTAATAGTTAATTAAGACAATTTGAAGAGAAAACAAATTTCAATTAATTTGAAATTTCAACCTATCAAAAAATTTGAAGAGAAATATTCTCAAATTTCAATTAATTAATCAATTGGATCAAAATATCTTTGCAAATTAAACTCCATTTCTTTAAATCATCATAGATATCGCCTGTAGATCCTCTTTCCTACAAGAAAAATGAGATTTAGCTACTCATACTTGGAGATTTGATCTCACAAGTCATGTTTGGCTAGTGAGAAAATGAGAGAAAATGAAAGAAAATGAAATTTTCTAGTAAGAGAGATGGAGAAAAAAATCTTTGAAATAGCTTTAAATCCAAAAGTGCAAAAAGTTCTTAATGAGAGTGTCAAATTCCTATAGGCCAAGGTCAAGTGGATACTTGGCAACATTTTATTAGTCTTCTAGAATCTTCCAAATTCAAGAATCTTGAATTTGACCCCAAAAATAACATTTTTGCACGAGATCTAGCCATTTCACACGAGCACCAGCAGTTTCACATGGTGGTGCAAGATTTCAAGTTGGTGGGCAGCAACAAGTTGGAATGCTTCTCTGGACCAATTCACAACTACATGCGAACTTTCACATGAGTATGTCAACTCATTCCTTAATCTACTGCATATTTTCTCCTCTGGCCCAATTCACATGGTCATGCCAAATTTTGCATGAACATCTTACATTGCCAAGTTTTGCTTTTTAGTTCTTCTTTGACGTTTCTTCAAACTTCTTCCTTTAATACCAAGTTAGCTACCTCCAATCAATTCAAATCCCAATCCAAACCAGTTTACATTGCTAGGAAGATGGATCAAATACTCTCAAATCTCACACTTTAGGAATTTCAGCTTCATTCACCTTTCGAAATTTCTATATTCCAACAAGTTAAACCACCATTTTCTGGTACATAAAGGTCAGCAGACTTGACTAGGGGAAGTGAGTCAATTGTGTTTTGAAGCTCCTCCGGGGATCAACTATTAGGACATAAACTTCTGATTTTAGTTGGAACCCAGAAATTCCAAATCCTCTGAAGAAATACTGCTATATAAGATTATGGGGTCTTAGTATGTTGCTATGTGCATGTGTAGAAATCTGATTGGCTTGACAATAAGTATGAAAATTCTCTTTTCTTGTGAAGAACTCTTATCTCAATGAAGTTCCTGTGAAGTAAAAGCCTGCCAGCTGAAAGTTGTTTATGCACAACTGACAGGAGTTAAATTTGGTAAATGCTCAACCTACATTCAGGGCATAATTTTAAATTGATTTGTATGCTCATTGAATCAGTTGTGTTGCTAAAATTAATTTTACATGTGGGTTTTTATTCATTCTTTTTCTGCTCAGATTAAATAAAAATTAAAAGAAAAATGCCCTTGAGATGGGTTGAAGTAGCAAGGGGTTGAGGTGGGGATGTGGGAGGTTCTAGGTTCAAGTCCCAATAATGATTAAAAGAAAGGTTACCTGTCAAAGAGAAAAAAAAAATAGTTGTCTTTTGTTCAATCCAAATAAGAGAACGACAAAACAACTCAAAAATGAATGAAAGGGTACAATGAGGTCCAGTTGAATTCAGCTTTCCTTGATACAGATTGTAAAATGATTCCAAACATGAAAGAAAAGGTATGCCTTTTAAGGTTGACCTTGCATTGGCACTGCATATTCTGATGGGTCAATTTGTTGTTGGCTAGCATCAAAATATAACCTAGTCGTTTGTTTTCTATCATTTTATTATATGGTCACACTTTATTCAACAAATTCATCAACTATATTACATTGGCTTCTCACATTATCACTAAAAATAGGAGGGCTTTTTTTGTGTCCTCAGAAAAAAAATTAGTGATAAAAGGTTGCCTTGATGAGGGCCATGCATATCTGCAGCCTGTGATTTAACATTTGGAAGTAGCTGGCAATTTTTCCAGGGAACTCTCACTGCAATCAGGGACTGGTTTAGAGATTACAAGATCCCTGATGGAAAACCTCCTAACAAGTTTGGCCTTGGGAACAAGGCAGCAAATAAGGTAGCTCTGACTTGCTCTTCATGGTTATTTATATCTAATTATTATTTTTAATCGATCCCTGTTTGAGTGGCATGCACGAGCTTCACCGTTCATTCTTTTAGACCCTGAAAGCGGCTTGCTATTGCAACTGGTTTTGTTTCATTTGCTTCCCCCGCCCTGCTGATGCTTGATTCTGTAGACAAATGTTTTTGCCATACTGCCATGAACCGTGCTGGCTTATTCAGGTTCTGTGTTCAAATGAAAAGGCAGAGTGGATTATTTCATGATTCCTGAAGAAATGATTAAAATAAAATCAATTGTTGAAATCCAAATGATACCGTTTTAAATGAACATGAAATAAGCAAATGGATTTTTTTTAGATTGAGTGCTGCTTTAAAGAAAACCACCAAAAGAAGGTCTCATACAGAAATCAAAAACAAATTTCCATACCATGGGCAGATTGTAAATGTCACATGTTGCCATCCTACTAATCACCTTTTATCTACAGTTGCATGAATAAATGGATTGGCACAACTGTGCTTATCTACACCATCCAATTTGTCAGCATGTAGATTAATAGCTTGAATCACCATTATTCTGTTTGCTCCATGTATAATATAAAATGTAATGATTTCTTTCCAGCATCATTATCTTTTACATCTGATTTTAAATGTTAAACTTTATGTTGTCACAAACAGGATTATGCTTTAAAAGAAGTACTCCAGCTGGAGATCTTTCGCTGGTGTAATTTACACAGTTGAACCAAGGTTGTTGCTGCTCAATATTCAATGCGGAAATGAGTTATTTTTTAACCTGCGGGAAAGAAGTACCATAAATTTGTATTAATTTGTGGTTATCTCTATAAAATTAAAATTCTCCTATTCTAGAAACTATATAAAACATATTGTACTGATAGGACTCTATTGAAGAACAGTGCATCTCTAGGTCTCGGATTAATCCTTATGGCTGGGTTTTGATTTGCATATCATGTGTTTGTGTGCTAGTACTGTTACAGAGTTTGGGGCTAGGTCCAGATGCCCCCTTGACAGTATTGCTTTCTTCTGAAAGTAATTCTTTGAGGTGATCAACCCTTTCTCAGTTTTATCTTTATCTGTTAACGGGTTTGACTTAAATCCAACCTTTGGAAGATTATGAAGTTGGTCCTTTGAATTCCCCACACTGCCTCTAGCTTTGATAAAATTCTTAATGTATGAAATGCCTGTACCATACCCCCAATGTTTTATCATCCATTTCTATTTTGGTGGCTAGTGAGCAATTGACAAGAAAAATATGCATTTATTTAGGACGTTACAAGAAAAGCAAGCTGGGATTTATTGCCCTCGAATCTCAACCGGTCCTAAGAAAGTGAAAAAAAAAAAAAAAAACCAACATGTACAAGAACAGCAGAATTGATAATGATAATTAGGAAGACCAGCAGCTCAGTTCAAGGGCTCTGTGAAATCTCCCTGCCAAGGGTTCTGAAGTTGGGGAACCATGTAGCTGAAGTTGTTTGAGGGCAGCTTCTGATCCTTGTAGCAAGCAGGTGCTGGAGATACAGTTCCCAGATACAATATTAGCATGGAAAACTGTCTTGGCGAAGGCTTGAGAAGCAGGATTTACTGATTTAGAGTGGCGTGGTAGTATGATCATTGCTGCTGTTGGCGCCATCTTTAGGTTCTATTGATCAG
Source organism: Vitis vinifera (assembly GCF_030704535.1). Taxonomy (NCBI): domain Eukaryota; kingdom Viridiplantae; phylum Streptophyta; class Magnoliopsida; order Vitales; family Vitaceae; genus Vitis; species Vitis vinifera. The sequence goes on along the minus strand of NC_081822.1, from coordinate 6,620,316 downwards.
ATAAGAGAAGATTTTCTTAGTGAGCAGGTGAAAGAAAACTCAGAGAGCACATATGGAATGACGGAGAGAGGATGATCCATAGATCATTTATGGACTATTGAAGAAAACCGTGGGAGGGAAGTCTGTGGGACTCTGGGTTTTACAATTCCCACAGGCTACAGCTGGGCAGTAGTTTTGCTGGGTTTGTTTCTGCAGTTTGGTTAGGCGTGGACTGCTCCACATCCCAATACCTCATGTGTGATGTGTTGGGTACCTCTGGTTTGACTCCTTTCCAGGGGAAAGAAAAATACTTAGCTTGCTTTGCTGATTTGCTTCATGGTGCAAACTTTCACACGAATCAAAAGAGTATCTCTGTTATTTTCTATATAACTTAATAAATAGTTTGTGCGATTTCAACTCTCCTAGGGGTTAAAGTAGGCCCCGGTAAAGATTAAAAACCACAACGGCTTTAATTTGAAAACGACTCTAGTTACTAGCTTCAATAATATTATCATATTTTGTTTCCATTATTTTATAGATTTTAATGAATCCCCAAGCTAATACAGTTGTTTACTGTAGACCATCTAAAGGGGTGATCATTGAGTTGGACTAATGATATGGGTTGAGTGAGTGCTCATATCCTCTCATGGTAGATTTTAGTGCTTCTTGTGGATAACCTCTAGAGGAGCAAAGCCGAAAAAGGCATGCCAAGTTGGCATGGCATCTTTAAAAAATGATTCACCAGTTAATTAAGCCAAACCAAAAATTGAAATGCTGACATGTTCATATAATCAAGAGGAGTTCATACATACAAAGTTGTTAAAAACATTTTTCTTGTATCTAACATGGCATATCACACTGGAACATGGATCTTATTCCACTGCTTAATAAAATCCAATTGGGTCTCCCTATGTGAAGGGAGATACAGTATAGCAGATGCTATTCAGCTAATTTATACAAAACCGGAAGTTCAAACCTGAACTGCTAAAAGAATCTGTGACAGTGTTTTAAGTTTCAGTCTCTCAATTTCACATCTTCCCTTTTTTTCTTGTCAGAGAGCTTCAACTGCAAATCCAAGAGAATGATCTGTTACCAAGAGGTTTCATCAGATCATCCCTTCCATTGGACTGATAAATGGGTTTGAAGGATCCTTCAGCATCATCAACCAATATATCTCCTAACCTTCCTGTCGTATTACTCCACCCAACAGCCCTCTGCAAGATCAATTGCTTGTCTTCTCCTGATACACACGGATATAGGCAGCAATTAACAACCACAAAAGAACTCGCACAATGTTTTATTCTTTTACTTCGATCTTGAAAAGAGGAGATGAAAGACGAAAAGGAATATGATGATGTATAATTTGCTGAGCATATAATTATGCTGGAATGCCATGGTCGGAGGGAGTGAGAAACTTATCCATCATGACTCCATGAGTGGATCAATTCAGCCGTGTGCAATAAACTTGCTACAGAAGAGCCATAGGCCCATGGCTCTTTGATTATTGGAACATTACATCAGCCAGATTCTTTGAAACCACACAATCTAACTCCACTAAACTAAAAAACGTGAGTCACAAAATCCACTAGCTAATTTAAGGTCCATTAAAATATTATCAATGTGCACATGATTGTGACCCGGATCCAGTGCCCCCAAGAGTCATTACTGCTGAGAATTAATCTTAAAAGTGGGCCATATTGAGTGAGAATCTAACACCTAAGTGGTAGATAGATTCACGGCAGTGATATCAAAATCATGCGGATGATGGATGAAAAATTACCACATCCAAGATATTGGCATTCCTGAATCAACTGGATGTTGGTGCTGAGTGGGAAGAAAAAGGGCACCTGCTCTTCTATCCTGTCTCTCGTCAATTGGATGTTGGTGCGGAGCAAAAAGAACAGATGAAAAAGGGTCCCTGCTCATCTACACTCTCATCAAGGATGTTGATGTGGAGTGGGGAAAAAGGAAAGGCCCTGACCACAATGCTTAAGAAGTGTGAGCTAATAATAGAATTTAACAAACACAGTTCATGGGTAAACCCCATCAACCAAGCCAGTTTTACTAATTAAAAAGGGCTAAAATTCACTTGTATGTCTGCACTCAAAGCATTAAATCATAGATATCTCTGGTGGGGTTTTCAGAGATGAAGTTCAACTAGAACAGATGATCGGAATTGTAAAAACATTGCTGGCATACCAGATTAACAATCATGTTAAATATCAGCTAAGTTTTTTGGATTCACCAAATTATGATCCAATATTGAACACAACATTGAGAATTTGCTTTGCCTGACAGAAAATGAAGTCAATAAATTAGAAAGAATGATGAGGAAAAGAAAAAGGACAAGCCTGCAGGCCAAGATCCCACCATGATGGTAACTCCAACTTGTCTTCTTGGGATCATATCCCGTTTCAATTTGCCATTGCATCTCATCTTTTGCAGGGTAGCTTATTGTTAAAGGTATTTCTCCCGACAGCACCTCCCAGCATGATTCAATGTGATCCATAACAGCCATTGATTGCTTGAGAGTTGCAAGAGAAGATAAAATAGGAACGCAGGTGCCTAAAGCAAACCATCCTTGCAGGACTGACATCTGTATAAAATCAAATACCCATTCTGGGATTGAATCAGGAATAAAATTAAAGCTTATTTACTGTGGTGTTAGAATCTGTTTTATACTGGTATATGCCATTTAGTTGCCGGAAGTCAAGCCAGAAGTAAGTTTGCATGTCACAATTCAAGGCATGCAAGTGCTTCACTTCCCTATAAATTCCTCTCCTTTTAGTCATGTTTGAGCAAAGCCAGACCACATCTCAATGCCATAAAGACAAGAGCTAGCATTTCTGTTGGATACCCAGAAATACCCTGAGAGATGAATTCATGCAATTACAAAATATGTAAGATTTAGTTTTCAGCTGTTACAAACTTACGACAAAGCATGACTCTAATCAATGGAAAAAAAAAAGAAGACAAAATAGATGACTAAAATTTTATACTTATTATTTAATAATTTAAGTTGATTTTAAGTTTAATTATATTTAAATTATTAATTTAAAATTTATTACTTAATTTTTATTTTAAATATTAAAATTATTTAACAATATTAACTTAAAATTTATATATTTATCTTGATAAATTATAATTAAGTAAAAATGTCCCAATAACAATGAAGGTTACGGAATAGTAAAAAGATTGTGTAGGTGATTATTACAAATAAGAATAAAAAAAAGATAAAATAAAATATGAATTTAAAAATAAATAAATTATTTTTATTTATTACTTAAAATTATTTTTAACTTCAAATTATATTATTAAATTATTATATCAAATATATTTAATCTATTTAATAACTTAAATTAAATTATAATTAATTTTAAGTTTTTAAATTAGTTAACTAAGGCTCGGAAGATGGTTGGAATGCCAAAATGGGATAATTGTGTTTTGCACCCGTTGGACCCACAAATTAATGTTTGGTACATATAAGTTTATCATTTAAGCATAAAACTCAGAGAAAATGTGAAAATTAAAAATAAGAATATAAATTTTTTATTTTTCCAGAAATAACATTTGCTTATTATGAAAAGTAGATAAAACATTAATTTAAATTTTATTCCTTTTATAAATCTTAATAAAATTTAATGTAATTCAAATATTTGGAAAAAAATACACTATTTTTCAAAAAAATAAAAATAAATTATTATTATTATTATTTAAAAATCAAACATCTTGAAAAATATATATATTTAAAATTACATATATAAAAAATATGTAATATTTATTTTTTTAAATAATATATTTTTAAAATATTTAAAAAAAATTAATTTTTTAAAAATAATACATTTTCAGAATAATTATTAAAAAAATATTTAACATCAATAGAAAATGCTTTAAAGGATATATTGATCTCTCGAATTTTATACCTCGGCTTATACGGACCACAGTTTAATTTTTGAGTCTAGGTGAATCCAAAAACACAATTGTCCCTGACATAATTCCGAAAGTACTCTGCATCGGCGGCGAAGAGAAGTGACATCAACGTTAAAATCCGGCAGTGGATTGTCGACGTGGATGGACATTTCATCATCCATTTGCTTCGGGTTCCTTCGCCTCTGTCAAAATGGCTACGCCTGGTCGTTCCCACTGCCAACTGGAAGAGTAATGATAGGTGTTATTTGTTGACAGGTCGTACGATCCAGGCCAGCCAGGAATCCAGCATCATGCAGATGCACCCAATAGCAAGTCTAGTTGTCTGGCTTGACTTGGTGGCAACTGGCAAGGTCAAAATCTAATTTAGAAGTAATGCACATAATCAAATTCTCCCAAATATTTTCTATTGAATTAAAACAGTTCCATTTATTCCCATTAAAAGGTTGCGAAAAAGCCTACCGTGGGGATTCACATGCGAATACAACAACTTGGTGAAATAAAATATAAATTATAGATATTTTGTGAAATTATTATTTAAAATAGTTATTTTATTTTTTTTAATCATATTTTAAAAATACAATTTTTTTATTATTTATAAAAACTTAGAATTTAATTTTTAAATATATATTAAAAATCATAGTTTCGACATTCAACTTTCAAGATATACTTTTTAAATTTGAAATAAATCATAATATGAATTCTAATAAATTTTTTGAAAAAAAAAAAAAACAAAAAAAGAAGGGAAAAACTACGGAGATCCGAGATCTGTACACTATCCACAACAGCCCACCGCGTGTCCCGTGTCTACCGGCGCACTCTAGTCACAACTCCTAACTCACAACTCACAAGACCCACAACCTGCTCTCCCAAACTCCGCCGCCCCTCTTATCTCTCGTAACTTTGCGGAGTCAATTCTTCTGCCTTTTCGATCTTCAGAGTAGATCGCCTGGATTTTGTTTAGGATCCACTAGAATTGGATTCTATCCAAGGGTTTTGTCTCAGTTTCTTCTACGTTGATTAATCTTGGGCGTCCATTTGATGGTTTCAGAAATTTGATGACAGTATGTAGTGGAATATACGGAGTTTCTCTATGATCTGTGATCAGGTTGATGGCGTCAATTAGAAGAACTCAATCGCCTGCCTATCATGACCGTCCGTATCAGAACGGTGGGACTTCGTTTTCGGTGTCATCTCCTTCACAGAAGCTTCTGTCCAACGGTAAATGCTCGTCGCCGTTGCCATTTTTCTCTTCATACGGTGTCGGCATCCGGAGATTCGTCGCCGGAGCTTTTCTTCAGAAGTACTCTCGCAAAGTTTGGCGGCGATCGGCTTATAGGTGTTTGGTGTTCTTTTTGCTCGGTTTCTTGTTAGGTATGTCGCCATTCGGCGAAGTAGAAGATATTAAAAGTCAGGATTTCTCGTTCGAGATCAAGCCGTCACCGGTGAATGTGAAATTGGATCCGGAGAGTGTTGTTAAGCGCGAGGATTTTGTCTTGGATACTGTGAACTTAGGGGTGGAGCGGCAATCGAAGACGAAAGAGAGATTCAATTTTATACCTAAAAAGCAGATAATAGTGGTGACGCCGACCTATAACAGAGCGCTTCAGGCGTTTTACTTGAATAGATTGGGACAGGTGCTTAGGCTGGTGCCTCCGCCAATTTTGTGGATGGTAGTGGAGATGAATGTGGCCTCCATGGAGACTGCTGAGATATTGAGGAAGACGGGGGTTATGTATAGGCATATTGTGTGCACTAAGAATTCTACCAACGTAAAGGACAGGGGAGTTCACCAAAGGAACGCAGCTCTCGAGCACATTGAGCACCATAAGCTTGATGGGATTGTATATTTTGCAGATGATGATAATATCTATTCCCTTGAGTTGTTTAAGGGTTTGAGAGAGATCAGGTATTTTAAGCTTTAATTTGAGTTGATTTGATTTATTAGAGTTTCTATGATATGCTTTTATTTTCATCACAAGTATAACATATTAGTTGGATGTGATGTTTTTTTGTTTGTTGGAATTTGCTTTGTCAAACCTTTGCCTCATCTATGTACCTTATTTATTGAAGTATGGCTTCTTCTGCTCGTCTTATCAATATGCGTATCACCCTTGGTCCCTTAGAATTCCGTTTTCTATGTGGTAATCCTTCATTTTCTTCATTATTTGTATTGGATTTGGTTTACTTGATCTGATTCTTTGTTCATATGATATTACTTGTGATCTTGAGGCTCACATAAAAGGCTAAAACTCCAGCTACATTTTGGCTTTCTGCATTTTTAAGTATTGTATTCTCCCTTTCAGTTTTGAAGTTTTCACTTTTGCATTATGGTTTCTGCATTGCACCCAATATACATTAGTCTTAGTACTTATATTGTATGCATTCGATTTTATGTTTTACATTTTATTGGTTCTCCCATCTGGATTTTTGTTTTTTGGTAGAATCTTAGTGTCAGATGCTTAGACTTCGGTATTCTATTGTGCTTATCACAAGACTGAATCTTCATAAGAGAAGCTCCTTCATATCCCTACCATACCATCATCTTAAAATTGGTCTAAAGTTGTTTTATCTCAAATAAAATGAAGATATACGAGAAGATACTTACTAAATCAGTTCTCAAATCTTTTCAATCCAACTGCTTGAATCTAGTTTTTTCTTAAGTTTGGTTAAAATTCCTGGTGTTATCATCATGAATTTTACCATTTTTTCTTGATTTTCCTCCTATTTCTTGCTAATCCATAATGTTGATCTACTTGTGATTGATAGCCGATTTGGCACATGGCCTGTTGCCATGCTTGCACAAAGCAAAAACAAGGCAATATTAGAAGGTCCTGTCTGCAATGGAAGCCAAGTAATTGGATGGCACACAAATGAGAAAAGTAAGAGACTTCGGAGATTTCATGTTGATATGTCAGGATTTGCATTCAACAGCACCATCTTGTGGGATCCAAAGAAATGGCGACGTCCCACTTCAGCTCCAATTCAACAGTTGGACACAGTGAAGGAGGGTTTCCAAGTATACATCATTTCGTCGCAAATTTTGGTTATGCTTACATAAATCCAGGGTACATTGACATTGTCTTTTCACAGGAAACCACATTTATAGAGCAACTGGTGGAAGATGAAAGTCAAATGGAAGGGACACCTGCTGGTTGTTCAAGGATAATGAACTGGCATCTTCATTTGGAAGCTCGAAATCTTGTTTACCCCAGAGGCTGGCTACTTCAGAAGAACCTAGATGTCGTTCTCCCCATTAAATGATGGAACTTCAACCTGTAATCTTGAAACTTGGAGCTTGAAACAGGTCAGAATTATGAGAAAGCGTTGATACACTTTCAACTCGTGCATATTTGTAAGTTTTAAGCTTGATGGTTGGGGAGATTGACCTGTCAAAGAAAATTTAGAAAAAATAACAATATAAAGATTAAAGTAAAAATAAAAATTAAAAGCTTCTTGCCCGCTCAGAAAATGATGATAAGAGAAAAAGACACCAATAGCTCTTTGATTATCTGGGTGGTGATATTTTCAAGATGCTTTGTTTTTTGCTCAGTTTATTCTTTTAATTACACCATTGAAAACAAAATCATGGTATTCTTTTTAAGGAAATTCCCATATTCTCAATGGATCTACAGTTTTATGTGACTAACAGTATATTCTCAAGTGTCCTTATACCCCTGAATTTTTTTCATGGCAGTTGCTGCTATCATTTTATGTTGGTTGGTACCTCATTCTCAGGCGGATCACAACAACAATTTGCCATCATCATCAGCGGCAGCTGTGCTGGCAAATACCTGATAGGAGCAAACAAATAGAAGATTCATGATTTTTTATTGTATTAGTTTTCCTGCATGATATTCTTTCACAGGAAGAAGATTTGTTTCTCGTTGTAGAGTTGGTGCTTGTTCTATCGGGGGTGTTGGTTGTCTCAAAATTTTCTGAAACAATTCAACCCAAACCCCACTCCCCCAAAATGGCAGAATGGGATGAAGCCAGGACCTGGGAAATATAGTGATTCAGATTTCGAAATCGACTTTTAAGTAGCACTTCTGGTTTGGGGATTGTACTTTGCAACTTGGACTTTCATATTTGGAGGGGATTTAACAGTCTTTACATTGTTTATTTCATGCTAAAATTGCCAAGAAAGGTTTGGCGAGGGGCATTTGACAATTTTATATGCGGATCCTTCTATTTTTGTTCTCTCTGGAAATGGTACCATTTTACAGCCATCAGTTGAAGCAATAATACACTAATTCTGTGCTACCAAAGAACGTCATGGCAAAACAATAGCATTGATACCATATACCTGTTGAGTTGTGGGAAATCGACTAATACTTGGACATGACTACGAAGAAACAGGAATGAATGTTTGATTCTAATATCAGTTGCTCTTAGAATTGCTTTGCTTCCAAGCATCATAGTCTTCTACTTGTATGCTTCACTTCAATTGATGGGAAGGCGTGGACCAGTGTACTCCGAAGTAGCACATCAATCACATGGTACCCCCGTCTTCACCATCATTGTGATAACACCCCCGCTTGCCAAGTCAAGCAAAACAGCTAGCCATGCAGCTGCTTTGGGCATGGTCACCTCTTTTTTTTTTTCCATTTTTTTCCTTCTGTGAATTTTATCGTTCCATCTGTATGTCATTTTCAATGCTTTTTTATTTACCTCAACACAAGGGCATTATATATATAAGAACAGAACAAAGGCTCAAGCGCTTAGAGGCGTGGCCTTTTTCACCAGCAATAACTTTTAGTTTGGACAACAACAGAATTTAATCTTTGCTGCCTAACATGGACCCGCATAAATCACAATATAGTGTCACATGTGAATGTATGTATTTCATTTTCAATCCACTGTTCATGTAGTAATCCTTCCCATGGATGCATTTTCATTCCACAATCCCACCGACATTCTCGTTCTCCCTCCAACAGGAGGAAAATGTCTAAACCCTCTACAAACCCATTGTTCTATTAAAAGGTAAAAAAAAAAAAAAAAAACATCAATAACAATGAACAGCTACATGTCAAATCTTGCATTTAGGTGGCCGAAGGAAAATTGGGAACAATTCAGCCTCTTTACAACTAGGGAAGGGGGCACAATTCAACACAGCCCCAATGCAAAGACATCTTGGTATCAACACAAGCTCTATAATCATTTTTCATTTGGGACCAACGTCCAACAGAGTCAAGAGAACGGTCAATGACTTCAACTATGTTTCTTTTTTTACGCTAACCACCCAACAGAATACACCCTTTCACCTGAACAAGGCCTGGAATGATGAACATAAAAAATTAAAATAATAAAAACAAAATAATAATGAAAGAGAGAACAGAACAAAAAAAATATATATAACTATGATACATTCCCTAGTGCAGCTAGAAAGGGGGAAATTTCTGTTGGACCAATTCTTCACCTCAAGCTTATATACATTCCACAAAAACTCATCCAGGTTCCACTGGTGAGTGGACAAATAATCTGCTTGAGTGACTAGGCGCTGTGTGAGCAGTCTTTTAACTTTCTTTTTCAACAGCTTGAACTTTGGTCTTTTTGACAGCCGCTATGGTGTTATCAGTCAATTTCTGAACTCAACAGGCCCAGTTATCAAGTTAGAGTTGCTCCATGAACAGAAGAACTTGTGTCTGATGAATGCAGAGACGATGGAGGGTGTGATTGCTGCATGTGGGGTTCATTTACCAGACCAAGAACTATGAGAATTGATCTGCCAAAATGCAAACTCAATGAGTTCATCAAAAACAAAAGGTGAGGGCCCAATCCTACCAGAGACAAAAAAACTTAAACAATGGAAATTTTCTTGATTCTGCTAGAATAAACAATGGTAATAGCAATTCCACATTGTCAGTCGGTTGAAAGAGCTATGTTTCTTAAACTCATAATACAACAAAGCCTTGGGAGCTTTAATGCTAAAAAACATTGAAAATGAAGTGAACACAGCAAAATTAACACCCAAAAGCTAAATGACTTAATTCTTTATATTACTGCAACTGACAGAAAAAAATTTAAGCCTCCTAAAATTAATGTTTATGCCAAATACAACATGAAAACTAAAACAGTAAATAAAGACGACTATGTGAATGGATGTTTCTTATCATCATAACCAGATGAATGTATGATAACCATAATAATATCCATATTTGATGAGTTTCATCCTCATCTTTGAACCATAGAAACACATCCCCTTTTCATAAAATGTTCAATGATTTTGCATGAAACTCGTGAAATATATTTAGAACTTCAATCCTCACACTGTGAAACACCCATTTAAATGGAAATTACAAGTTTAATATTCATTGCTTTGTCTTCAATTGATGGAGAGAATATAACCCCAAAATTATACCCAAGAAGGTTTATAACTTAGCCAATTATAATCCTAATCTGTTAACCAATGCCTTCTAAGTAACTTGAATCAAGATTTTTTATCAGAATCTGAATTTTACTGTTTCCTATCTGAGAGGTTGTATATAGTCATGGAAACGACACAGCCAATGCTACCTCTAGGACGAAAAGGCCAATGTGTCAACACAACAAGATGCGAAAGATTAGCATAAGGGGATGGCATCTGTTTAGCATACCATATACATTCGAGAGTTCCACAAGATTCCCACTTGTGAGCGAGTGCAACATTAGATTGAAGCTTAAAACTTGTGTTTCTATAGTTGATGTAAATCCTCTTAATTTAAAACTTGAAATAGCATGTTAGAAGTCTATTCAGAATGATCCAGTGAGGCATTTCCCAATCTTTTCAAACAAAACAGTATGTTATGACATCTCCAAAATAATTCATTATAACTGCCGAAATTTCTAAAATTTACTGAATTTAACAATATGACAATAATCTTCACATTAACAAATAATGCAGTAATATGCAGAAAGGACCTCCAAAACTGTACCTAGGCAATGATGATTTTATACTTGGTTGGCTAGCATAAGCAGAAAGAGGACCTCTGAGGTTAGCATGTTTGTTCAGAGCACTTTCAAGCTGTGGAGCTGGTAGCTGCAAGCAGTAAATGACTTAGACAAAGCTGTAAATCGAAATTACAAAGAAGGCAACCAGAAATTTTTCGTACACAAATAGACCATCAATTACCTGTAACAGTACACGGAAAGAATGTGGCTGTGTCTGAGACACACATTTCAAGAACCCGACCCACAACTTTGGCATTCTCCACACCTGCATTCGACACAAATATACAAATAATCAGTTGTCCCATAGACGCTGATAACTGACTTATAAACCCATACACACATTTTTTCTTTCTTCTTTATTTTTGGATATACACATTTTTTTTCTATTTTTTGTTCCTTATCAGGACTCAAACTTGCAACCTTCCACATTCCTATCCAATGCCTTACCATTTGAGCCAAGCCTCAAGGGCCATGCAAACATAAAATTCAAAAGAGCTTAAGTTCAACTTGAGTTGGCATACCTGTTTACTCACAAGCTTGGAAAGTATCTCCATTACAAAATCAACCTGAACAGAGCAAGCATAAGGGTGATGAACTATTGTTTGATCCCTCTTCATAGAATTTGATTATTTCAGAGACTTAAAGACTACAACCAAACACAAGCACAAGGACACATACAAATACAATAAGATGTTTCTAGGAACAGAGTCTTATGTTTACTTCTCTAAACCTATCCAATAAAGCATTTGTGCACTTATGCAGAGGCAGTTACTCTATGCAATACAAATATGTTGAGAAAAGCCCACAACTTACTCTTAGCATCACATACATGGTCCAACTCATAAGGACAATTCTGAAAAAAAAAATTCCTTTTACATAATCAAATCACAATGGTAAGGGCAAGGTAAAAGTTGCAAGTTTCGGATGGAAAAGTTTATAGTTTCAGAACAGGCTATACATCATATTCATCACATGCATAGTGAGACTAGTGCTCTCAAGGACTTTCTCTCTGGAGTGTGCTTATGCGGTGTATAAATAATTATTGTTTAATGATACGCAAGGTCTTTACCAAAAGGCTTTTGCTATTTCTGTACTGGAAACACAATTCTTCCTCATTATCAGTCTAATAGCTTTACATGAGAAATATTTTTTAATAGCTCATTAGTTATTGTAGCCTATTTGGGGTTTCTCTTTTTTCAGGGATGGGGCCTTTTCCCCTGTGCTTGAATTTTTTTTATTTATTATTATTATTATTTTTTATCAGACTGCTTGAATTTATGTTATTATCTATTAATAGATGATAAGGCGTTCATCCTAAAACCCCACCATCAGTGGTGGGTTTTTTGGAACAAGGTATATCGTGTCTAGTAAAAATGCATACTAGAGAAGTTCCCTTTGCAACGAGATGGGCATGCAGGCATAACCCATAAAAGATATCCTAATACAATCATTGCTCTAGTATCCATTTTATTTCTTTTTTTTCTATTTCAGTTATCACTGGAATAGCATACCACTAGGTAATATGGTTAGTGTCAATAGTTAGGCTTTGCTTGTTTTTTCAGTTACATTTTAGGGTCCTGCATTCTAATCGGTATAACCTGACTGTTCTTGCAAATTTCATGTATTGCTTATACTTTAACCATACCTACTCAACAAAAACAGAATCCAATCTAATGGTACAAATTTTCATCGAATAAGAAGCCATCAAACCAATATGCAGCATGAACTTGCTATGGCTATCAGATATAAGAAAATTATGAATGACAAATAAACAACTCTTTACCAGGGTAGGATAAGCATCAATTGCCTGAATTACTGTTCTCATGAAGAGTAGAGGCAATGGAGTATGATCAACCTGAAAATTGGATAGGTTACTACAAGCAAGATATTAATTTTAAGTCCAATAATTTCAGAATTGCAAATGGACAACTTTCACATACCATCTGGTTCAAGGCCTTTGCCAAAACCTGTGGTGTGAAAACCGTACGTTGCTCAAAACAAGCAGAGCAAGCTTCTGTTATCTGAAATCATGAAACAGCAGCACAAAAAGCATTATAATGAATGCAATGCAACAGGAAATCATGACGGTACCAAGACTTGGAAAGCTGTAACCACCTAGAGAAGGCATGCCCATTGCAAATGTGACATAAGGATATCATTTAACAGGGTTTTAATGGACAATATCATACTGGCTAACTCCAAATAGTCAAAATAAGCCTTTGAATAATCAACTTGTTCAAGGTACGAGAATATTCACCACAAATATTGTCTAACCAATCTAACCTGGAGTCCAGGCTAGGACCACAGAGTGTACTGAATCTGACAGAGACACAAGTCCAACTTGACCAACGGGTAAGGTCGGAGTAAAGCATTTATATTGGAAGAAAACTTAATATATATGGATATATATTTTTGATAGGTTACCAGATTGTAGTTCCTGTCTCCTTAGAACTCAAGGATACAGAGGTAAAACCTATAGAACAGATCCTGTTCAAGTAAGGTCATTTGGGAGAAAACTTAATACATGGTTCATAGTATCAGAAATATGCATATATTACACTGAATGGATGTTATAACATATGTAGGATAAAGTTATAACACTACCGATAATAATAATTAAGTTAAGAAACCCTAGTTTTAACTGGTTTCAAATGTTTCATACCTCATATGATCTTTCCTCATATGATCTTTCCTATATTTACTTATCTATTTATGGACTTTATCCTTCTCTGACAATTTCACAGTTATTACTGATGTTCTATAATTTGTAAAACATGCTCTAAGATTATTAAAGAACCATATGCATATTGAAATAAAAAAAGGATGTCACATTTCACCCAACCTAACTCGTGTTTGGGTTGACCAACAGCACCTCTAATGGAGTTGGTTTAGTAAGCAAGCTACTCAATCAGAACCCTGTGGTAGGTCTTGGGATCTACAGCCTGATGTAAGCTGCCTGAATTTCCATCCTAACCTGGATTATTTTTCATATTCATCAATTAACACAAACATTTTTTTAGACATTTGATAGCTGTAAACTAGGACAGAAATAAAGCATTGGGTGGAACTCTTCTTTGGGATACTCATTTCGGTCAACCGGCTGTGGAAGCTTTTACTCGAGGGGGTGCTCCTGGACCAGTGAATATCTCTTATTCTGGTGTTTATCAGTGGTGGTATACAATCGGTTTGTTTATCAGTGGTGGTATACAATCGGTTTGTTTATCATTGGTGGTATACAATCGGTTTACGCACTAATGGTAATCATTCTATCAGATCAAATGTGGCCACATAACTCCTATACAGTGAACCAGATTTGGAAGGTAGCAGCCACACACGGTGAGTAGATATGGGACCCTGACAAAACTAAAATTTCATCAACCAAAAAAAACAAAAACATCTTTTCAAAGATAGAAGATATGCCTTTTTGAGTGCAATGCCATCTTTCTCAGGACTAATGTCATGGATAGCAACCAACACTTCTGCAGGCGTCAATGCTGGACCTGTATGAGCTGAACCCTGCCATCAAACACATGAACTCTTAGCAATTTTTGTTGACTTCAAAAACTGCCAACTAAATATCTTATCTCATCTAGCATTGAAAATCACACATATCCATGCTAGAAATCATCAAGAACTTAATGCAATGCATATTCTAAAAGACAATTGAAAGAAAACAGTGGGTGATATTCTGGTGGACTATATTGCTTTAGGAGTATGACTGATCAACAACAATAGTTTTCATGGCTCCTATGTGTATGTTCAATATGTGGCAGTGGAGAATCGAAGATCAACTTGCTTTTGCTTCTGCCTTAAGCTGATCAATGAGACAATTTCCTTTCATTCTGTCACATGCTTATTAAAATTTTCAATCCAACAAGATAGTTTACCCTCTATGATCACCAAACAAATACATCTGATATGCTGGCAATAGAGAATTCAAAAGTGAATGAGCTTTTGCCTCCGCTCCACAATCAACTAGGGATAGAAATTCTTCAAAAATTATTCATTCCATCACTTGTTCAGTGAAATCTCAAACCCAACATGAATAGGCATTATTAACATGTTTGCCTTCTAATAAAAATGTTAACAGAACTATATTTTTTCCTTGAGCATGGCAAAGATAGCAAAAGCATAAAAAGCCATTATAAAAAGTTCACAAACAAATGGCAGGGTTCTTAACACAATGCAAGTTGAGAAACAAATGTCAGGCTTCCTAAGACAATGCATCCAAACAGATAAAAGTAGAAGCATTAGTAGCCTTGTTACTCATTGAAAAAGAATGAGACGAGATAATAGTCTTATTACAAGTTATACACGTTTATATCTGGAGCCAATGATTTATACCTGTAGTATATTGGCAAGTGCATCCTGAAATTTGTCCAATGGAAGGTCAATGAGCCGAGGAAAAATAGGTAAAACCTGAGATCGCAATTAAAATCCACACACATAAGAAGATATCTATGTGAAGTTAACGACAATAAAATTTAACCACACAGCTATTTCACAATAGCTATGAAAATTTATAACTATGACCTGAGATTGTTTGAGAAGTAAAATGAGACAAATAGAACATAAATTAACCTGCAATGCCATCATCTTGTGGATCAACATTAACTCAAACAATTTTCCATTTAACTAGGATAGGAGTCTTCACTTTTGTTCTAATCCAAGTTGCATTAATAATATCAGTATTTAAGAATGATCTGCTTTCTTCTTTTCCCTCTATTGAAAGATTCCTCATTCTTCATTAGTATTTTGATGATATTGTTAAGGCTTATGTCTGAAAAAGCTTGATAAACAATGTTGGCCCATTTCCTAACAACTGTAACTTTTATGTCAATTGATAGCTTAACATGGCATTAGAGCCCTATCCTAGTATTTCTTTTTTCTTTTTTCTTTTTTTTTTTTTTATCAGAAACAAACAAATGTCATAATTGAGAATAAATAAAACATGAGAAGGATGAGAAATCATTCCCATGATATACAAACCTGATAAAAAAGATCTAAGTAAACCTCCACTATATATGGAGGGCTATACAAAGGTACAAAAAGCCTATACAAGTATAACAATTCCTGACCCTATAGACCCAACTCTAAGGTGTACATATCAAAAGCCAACTAAGCTGAATTACACTCAAAGGATAGGGTTTAAAAACATTTGCACAATAAAACCAAAAAAAAACATAGAAATGAAACAAATCCCACATCATCTCTAGTGTCTTCCAAGTATCCTAAAAAATCTCAACGTTTCTCTTTCTCCGCACAATCCACAACAAAGAGAGACACACGATCCTCCAAAGAGTCTTACCTCTAATAGAGTTCTCAAAACACTTGAAAGAAATCACCAACATATTGCAAAGATTGTCTGATTGAACCCACTCCATCCTAGCCTGTGAGAATATCCTATGTGACAATCCCAAAGTAAACGGACAATGTAAGAAAAAATGATCAATCACTTCTCTACTCCTACATAAGATGCACCAATCAAGGCTAAGGGCTTTGAAAAACCTTCTTAACTATAACATATCATTGGTATTTACCTTCTTATGTGTCACTACTAAGCAAAGGTCATGACCTTAGAGGGGACTCTTGATTTCCATAAAAAAGTAACTGGATAGAAACGAACGGAATCTAAGAAATTGGATAAGGCTAGAAGAAAAGATTTTACTGAGAATATACTCCTGAACAAGACAACACCCAAGCTTTTGCATCAAGAACAAAAGGAGTCAAAAGAAGATGGGAAAGTAAGGACATTAATCTTTCAAGATCCTCAATCTCCATATTAGTTAGATTGTGGCAGAAAATAAGATCCCAAGACAAAGAAGTGCCACTATCCTAGTATTTCTTGAGCCCACATGTGTAGGGTTGGATTCACTATTTTTTTTTTTGTAATGGTGGTAATGTTTTCAAAATAGACAGAAGTGTTCGATTGGACACAAATATACTTCTTTTATGATTTTAGGAATTTTGGTCCTTATTATTTGAATTGTTTTGGTGGATACTTTTGGTTCAAATTTGTTCCACATGTTCCACTTGGGTCAAGTGATGATTGAAATATTGGTTTATTCCATTTGGAAGTCTATTTTTGGTTTATTGTCGGATCCTATATTGTTTGGGTTAGGAGATGATTGGACTGTTGCTTCATACCATGTGGAAGACTATTATTGTTTGTTTGTAGCTAGTTCATGCGACTTAAGTGGGTTTGCACACTTAGGGTAGAAGATGACTAGCTTGTTGTTCATTTGAATAGATATTTTATATTTTATTTTTGTAATGTTTAGAATTTGAGTTCAATTTTTTCGCGAGGTGTATTTGGATCTTCAAGCTTTGAAATTTCTTTTGGGTGATGATAAATTATACCTACACAAGGATGACGAAACACTAAAATTAGTTAGCATTAATAATCTTGCTTGGCTCATGCTTTTAAAATCTTCTACATGGTATCAAAGAAAAATTTTACATGAGATCATTTGTTTAAAGTTTTCATTTCCCATCTTTATTAAGCCCATATGCAAGCCCAAAAAGAAAGTCACTCACATAGTGGGATGTTAGGAACAAGCCTAAAGAAGCTTGATATATATTGTTTACCTATTACCTAACAATTTAATCTTTTAAGTCAATAAAAAAAGATTGCTTACTGTTGAAATAATGCCAAAGTTAGGACTTTAATTTAGGAATAAAAAAGGAGAGATCATTTAGGATATTTCCTTATGATTTAGTTTCCTAATTTTAGGAGAGAATTAAGCTAGATTGATTTTTTTCTTATTCAGTCATTTGTGTATATATATGTGTATGGTGTGTACCGATTAATATCAATAAAGGAGTTCAGAAATTCTTCATGGTATCAGAGCCAGTTTTCTGAAACCCTAATCCCTTATGGCCACCTCTTATTCAGGCCATCACTCATTCCGGCCAAATCTCTCTGGCCATATCTCAATCCGATCATCTCTCTCTCTCTCTCTCTCATTCCGATCATCAGTCCCTGTTCTCAGAGCCAAGGGAGAAAACGCTTTCCGGACAGTCGAATCGTCGTCAGAAAACACTCACCGCCGGCAACTTTTCCGGCGAACTTTTCCGGCGAACTTTCCGGCGACGATTTTTTTCTACACTGCAAGGAGCGCCTGGAGGAGATCTCCAATTTGTCCCAAAGCACCGGAACCAAAAACCCATCCACGCGCCGCCCACGCGTGTTTTTCCGGCCGGCGACTGCATCTCACGCGCCGGCGCGTGAGGGCGCGTGAGCCACTTTCCGACGACGCGCTTCCTCCTCCAGGCTCGCCTGACGCCGACCAGCCACCCTTCCTACCTGTTTGTGCAATCCGAGCCCTGCACGTGCCTCTTTTGGGGTTCTTTTGCTTCCACGGGTCCTCTGATCAGATTTTCCGGCGTCCTCCGGCTATTTTTTCTCAACTCCAGTCCCTGCACGTGCCTTGAAAAGTGTTCTTCTACCTTTCCGGTCCATGACAAAATACGGAATGGCATCATCACAAGTATCCAGCGTCACGTCACCAGAATCAGGGGGCAGATCTGAAATTCCAAACCTTGGTGGCAATGATTCCTCTCCTATTCTCATCACATGACACAAATTAAATGGCCATAACTATTTACAGTGGTCACAATCTGTGTTGCTGTTCATTTGCGGTAAAGGAAAGGATGAGTACCTCACTGGAGAAGCAGTCATGCCAGAAACTACAGAACCGGGTTTCAGGAAGTGGAAGATTGAAAACAGCATGATCATGTCATGGCTTATCAATTCCATGAACAATGACATAGGCGAAAATTTCTTGCTGTTTGGGACTGCAAAGGACATATGGGATGCAGCCAAAGAAACTTACTCAAGTTCTAAAAATACTTCAGAACTGTTTCAGGTTGAATCAGCTCTACATGACTTCCGCCAAGGAGAGCAGTCAGTTACTCAGTATTACAACACACTCACAAGGTATTGGCAGCAACTTGACTTATTTGAGACTCACTCATGGAAATGTTCGGATGATGCAGCAACATACAGGCAAATTGTGGAACAAAAGAGACTGTTCAAGTTCTTCCTAGGACTAAACAGGGAATTGGATGATGTTAGAGGCCGAATCATGGGCATTAAACCCCTGCCAAGTCTCAGGGAGGCTTTTTCAGAGGTTAGGCGTGAAGAAAGTAGAAAGAAAGTGATGATGGGATCAAAAGAGCAACCTGCCCCAACATTGGATGCCTCTGCCCTTGCTGCTCGGTCATTTAATAGTAGTGGTGGAGATCGTCAGAAACGGGATAGGCCTTGGTGTGATTATTGTAAGAAACCAGGCCATTATAAGGAGACTTGCTGGAAGCTTCATGGCAAACCTGCTGATTGGAAACCAAAGCCACGGTTTGACAGAGATGGCAGAGCACACGTGGCTGCCAACTCTGAGAGCACATCTGTTCCCGAGCCGAGTCCATTCAACAAAGAGCAGATGGAGATGCTACAGAAATTATTAAGCCAAGTTGGCAGTGGCAGTACTACCGGTGTAGCCTTCACTGCTAATCGAGGAGGAATGAGGCCGTGGATAGTAGACACAGGTGCTTCTGATCACATGACAGGAGATGCTGCCATTCTTCAAAATTACAAGCCAAGTAATGGTCATTCATCCGTCCATATTGCTGATGGTTCAAAGTCAAAAATTGTCGGGACAGGTTCTATAAAACTTACTAAAGACTTATATCTTGACTCTGTTCTCCATGTTCCAAACTTGGATTGTAATCTTTTGTCCATTAGCAAATTGGCTCATGATCTCCAATGTGTTACTAAATTCTATCCAAACTTGTGTGTTTTTCAGGACTTGAAATCGGGGAAGATGATTGGCAGTGCTGAACTGTGTTCCGGGCTCTACCTCCTTTCATGTGGCCAATTCTCAAACCAAGTCTCTCAAGCAAGTTGCGTACAGTCTCAGAGTATGTCAGAGTCTTTCAATTCTGTGTCAAATTCTAAGGTCAATAAAGATAGTGAGATTATAATGTTACACTATCGCCTTGGTCATCCTAGCTTTGTTTACCTTGCAAAATTGTTTCCCAGATTATTTATCAATAAAAATCCAGCATCTTATCACTGTGAAATTTGTCAGTTTGCAAAGCATACTCGAACAGTATATCCTCAAATCCCATACAAACCTTCGACTGTTTTCTCTCTAGTACATAGTGATGTGTGGGGTCCCTCCCGGATAAAAAATATTTCTGGCACTCGATGGTTTGTGACATTCGTTGATGATCATACTCGGGTAACATGGGTTTTCCTTATGAAAGAAAAGTCAGAGGTCGGGCACATTTTTCAAACCTTCAATCTTATGGTTCAAAATCAATTCAATTCCAAAATACAAGTCCTCAAGTCAGATAATGCAAAGGAATACTTTACTAGTAGTCTCAGTACTTATCTTCAAAATCATGGCATTATCCACATAAGTTCTTGCGTTGACACCCCACAACAAAATGGGGTGGCCGAACGCAAGAATAGACATCTCTTGGAGGTTCCCCGGTGCCTTATGTTTTCCTCTAATGTTCCAAACTATTTCTGGGGGGAAGCTATTCTCACAGCTACCTATTTGATTAACCGTATGCCATCCAGAGTGCTTACCTTTCAATCCCCACGTCAACTTTTCTTAAAACAGTTTCCTCACACCCATGCCGCCTCTTCTGATTTACCACTCAAAGTATTTGGTTGTACGGCATTCGTTCATGTGTATCCTCAAAATCGTAGCAAATTTGCTCCTCGAGCAAATAAGTGCATTTTTCTAGGGTATTCTCCAACCCAAAAAGGGTACAAATGCTATTCTCCAACCAACAAAAGATTTTACACCACCATGGACGTCTCTTTCTTTGAACATGTCTTCTTCTATCCCAAATCTCATGTTCAGGGGGAGAGCATGAATGAACATCAAGTTTGGGAGTCTTTTCTTGAGGGTGTACCTTCTTTTCACTCAGAGTCACCAAATCCTTCTCAATTCGCGCCCACTGAGTTGTCCACACCCACGCCGCCATCAGTTCAGCCAGCCCAGCACACAAATGTTCCTTCTCCCGTGACCATCCAGTCTCCCATGCCTATTCAACCTATAGCCCCACAACTTGCTAATGAGAACTTACAAGTTTACATCAGGAGGAGGAAAAGACAGGAATTAGAGCACGGATCACAGTCAACATGTGACCAATATATTGACTCCAATTCAAGTCTTCCTGAAGAGAACATAGGTGAGGATAGGGCTAGAGAGGTGTTAATTCCCAGCATTGATGATTCTACTTTGCCAATTGCATTGAGGAAGAGTGTTAGGAGATGTACAGATCATCCAATTGGGAATTATGTTACGTATGAAGGGTTATCACCATCTTACAGAGCATTTGCTACTTCTCTTGATGATACTCAGGTTCCCAACACAATACAAGAGGCATTAAAAATTTCAGAATGGAAGAAGGCAGTACAAGATGAGATTGATGCACTTGAGAAGAATGGGACGTGGACTATCACAGATTTGCCGGTTGGGAAGAGGCCTGTGGGGTGCAAGTGGATTTTCACCATAAAATACAAAGCAGATGGATCAGTCGAAAGATTCAAGGCTCGTTTGGTAGCTAGAGGGTTTACACAATCCTATGGGATAGACTATCAGGAGACTTTTG
The DNA here is from genome assembly GCF_030704535.1 of Vitis vinifera. Lineage (NCBI taxonomy): Eukaryota > Viridiplantae > Streptophyta > Magnoliopsida > Vitales > Vitaceae > Vitis > Vitis vinifera. Next base: position 6,598,851 of record NC_081822.1, on the reverse strand, counting down.
CTCCTGTTGCAAAACTGAACACTATCAGGATCCTTCTCTCATTGGCTGTCAATCAAGATTGGTGCTTGCAACAACTGGACATAAAAAATGCGTTTCTAAATGGGGACCTAGAAGAGGAAGTCTACATGGAAATACCACCTGGTTTCGAAGAAAGTATGGCAAAGAATCAGGTTTGCAAACTCCAAAAATCATTGTACGGCCTTAAACAATCTCCTCGAGCCTGGTTTGATAGATTCACAAAAGCAGTCCTGAAGCTGGGCTACAAACAAGGTCAGGCTGATCATACTCTATTTGTCAAGAAGTCTCATGCCGGGAAATTGGCCATATTGATAGTCTATGTCGATGATATTATTCTATCTGGAAATGATATGGGGGAGTTACAGAATTTGAAGAAGTATTTGTCAGAAGAGTTTGAAGTTAAAGACCTTGGAAATTTGAAATATTTCCTTGGTATGGAAGTGGCTAGATCAAGGAAGGGAATCGTAGTCTCTCAAAGAAAATACATACTCGATCTTCTTAAGGAGACCGGTATGCTTGGATGCAAACCAATTGATACTCCTATGGATAGTCAGAAGAAACTTGGTATCGAGAAAGAAAGTACACCGGTAGACAGGGGGAGATATCAGCGGCTTGTCGGGCGCTTGATTTATCTCTCACACACTCGGCCAGATATTGGCTTTGCAGTGAGTGCTGTAAGTCAATTCATGCACAGCCCCACTGAGGAACACATGGAAGCAGTCTACAGGATTCTTAGATATTTAAAAATGACACCAGGGAAAGGCCTATTCTTCAGAAAGACAGAGAACCGTGACACTGAAGTATACTCAGATGCGGATTGGGCAGGAAACATCATTGACAGGCGGTCCACTTCCGGATATTGTTCTTTTGTCTGGGGAAATCTTGTTACCTGGAGGAGTAAGAAGCAATCAGTTGTAGCCAGAAGTAGTGCAGAAGCTGAGTACAGAGCTCTTGCACAGGGAATCTGTGAAGGGATTTGGATAAAAAGGGTTCTTAGTGAACTGGGACAAACGGGTTCATCTTCAATTCTGATGATGTGTGATAATCAGGCAGCTATAAGCATAGCAAAGAACCCCGTGCATCATGACAGGACCAAGCATGTTGAGATTGACAGACACTTTATCACAGAGAAGGTGACTAGTGAGACGGTCAAATTAAACTATGTTCCTACCAAGCACCAAACCGCAGACATCCTCACCAAGGCTTTACCTAGGCCTAACTTCGAAGACTTAACTTGCAAGCTGGGATTATATGATATATATTCTCCAGCTTGAGGGGGAGTGTTGAAATAATGCCAAAGTTAGGACTTTAATTTAGGAATAAAAAAGGAGAGATCATTTAGGATATTTCCTTATGATTTAGTTTCCTAATTTTAGGAGAGAATTAAGCTAGATTGATTTTTTTCTTATTCAGTCATTTGTGTATATATATGTGTATGGTGTGTACCGATTAATATCAATAAAGGAGTTCAGAAATTCTTCACTTACAAGGTGGAGTGTTAAGGCTAAGGCTAAAGAAGCTTGATATATATCGTTCACCTATCACCTAACAATTTAAGCTTTTAGGTTAATTGATATTTAACATATAACATTTATTTTCCCAATAAATTTATATTCCAAATATTCCCTCAACCAAGCAACATCTCCACCATTCCTACCCCACCTCCACCCCCAACATAGCAAGGTGATGGAGTTAGACTTCCTAAGTTTTGGAGGTGCAAGCAGTGGGTGATCTTGGTGTGAAAGAGTGATAGAATCATGAATCTAGTCTCTTTTGTGATTTTTTTTTTTTATGATGGTTGTGTTCTCACCTCTAGAGCTTTGCACATTTGGTCTAATGTAGCAGAAATTATATAGAAAATTGTTGTTTTCCCATTAAATATTTCTAAGCAAGAAGAAAATTATGGGTACTTTTTCATAAGACAACTATAAGCACACTGAATGGCTTGCTTTTCCTTAAAGTAGTAATATAAGTCCAAGGATGAAAACGTCCGTTTTGACAAATATTTTGATAACTTGATTTTATGGATATATCGGGAAAATATCGGCTGATATTTTGACACAAAATATCAATGAGACAAAAATTAATCGAAACTCATGAAAATAATGAAAAACCTCAAAAAATGATAAATAATAATAATAATTTTTTAGATAAGTGCGCATATATATAGAACGAGGCAAAAGCCACAAAGCATACAGGAAGTATACATAGCAGCCTGAACAAAAAACAACACTCACCACCCCTTAGGGAACGGCAAGCCATTCCAAAAAACCTAAAAGCGAAGAGAACTCCTCTCTCATATACACCCTAGCCCAACTCCACAAGTTACAAACAAAAGAATTCTTTAAATTCTGAATAGCTAGAGAGCCCCCCCTGAAAGCTAATCTATTTCTCTCCTTCCAAACCGTCCAAAAAATACACAACGGGATGAAAATCCAAATCCTTTTCCTCTTTCTCCCCACAAAAGAGCCCCTCCAACTGACTAACATCTCTTTGACTTTCTCTGGGAACACCCAATTAGCCCCAAATAAGGCCAAGACAATCTCCCAGAGAACCCTTACAACTGTATAGTGTAAAAGAATATAATTTACATTTTCCTCTTCACAACCACACAAAAAACACCGATTTGGAAGATACCAGCCCCGTCTTTGAAGATTGTCCAAAGTTAGGACCTTCTCCCAAGAAGCCTCCCACGCAAAAAAAGCAACTTTGGTTGGGACCTTGTCCACCCAAATGCTCTTTTTCGGGAAGGTAGTGACATTAGAGGCCCTGTCAACAACTTGTAGGCATCTCTAATCCGAAAGCGGCCATGTCCCCCTCCTTTCCATATCACTGAGTCCTCTTCAAGAGAAATCCTCAAATCCCTCAACATATGCAACAGCTCTCCTAAGGCGTCCAGCTCCCAATCATTAGAGTTTCTAGAGAGTCTTATGTTCCACCCTCCTTGACCAAGACTGGAATCCCACATCTCATTTACCGAGGCATTCCTTTGGGCCGCCAAAGCAAACAACTGGGGAAAAGCTTGGGACAACACCTCATTTCCGCACCAATGGTCAGTCCAGAAACTAACCTTAGTCCCCTTTCCCACTTTGAACTCTATATTATCCCAACACCAAGACGACTCCTTCAAGATATCCCTCCAAACCCCCAACCCAAACGTTCCGCGGGCCTCCTTTGTTCTCCAACCAAATCCCACTTGGCCATACTTCACCCCAATCACCTTCCTCCAAAGGAATTCTTCCTCAAAGGCGAACCGCCATATCCATTTACCCAACAAGGCCTTATTCAAGATACCAATTTTCCGAATACCTAGGCCCCCACTCTCCTTTTGGGTACACACCACCTCCCATTTGATTAGATGGATTTTTCTTTCCGTGCTTCCCCCCTCCCCAAAGAAAATCCCTTCGTAATTTTTCGAGCCTTTTTGCAACTAGCTTAGGCATGCGGAAAAGAGACAATTGGTATATAGGCATGCTGGCCAGGGTGCTTTTAATGAGGGTAATCCTCCCGCCCTCTGACAAATATTGTCTTTTCCACAAGGCAAGCCTTCTTCTCATTCTTGCTTCAACCCCATCCCACATAGCCATGGTCTTGTGCTTGGCTCCCAAGGGCAGCCCCAAATAAACAGAAGGAAGGGTCCCCACTTTACACCCTAACTCCACCACCAACACCTCAATGTCTTCTACCTCCCCAACCGGGATTACTTCACTTTTAGCAAGGTTTATTCTAAGACCAGAGGCTGCCTCAAACCACACCAAAATCCAGCTTAGGTAGGTAATGTGATCTTGCCTTGCTTCACAAAAAATAATCGTGTCATCAACAAATAATAAGTGGGAAACATTTATCTCTATTCCCTCCCTCCCTTGAATCCTACAGCCTGAAATGAAGCCCCCATCAACAGCCCTTCTTAACAACGCACTTAGCACTTCCATTCCCAACACAAAGAGGTAGGGAGAAAGTGGATCTCCTTGGCGTAACCCCCTAGAATTGGGGAAATAACCAGCTGGCACCCCATTGACTAGAATAGAGAAACTTGCAGTTGAAATACACCACCAAATCCATTTCATCCACCGGTCCCCAAAGCCCATCTTGTGCATGACCTTCATGAGGAAATTCCAATTAATACTATCATAGGCTTTTTCAATATCCAATTTACATATCAGCGAGGCAGCTAAAATCTGTCTTCCCTTCACAAAGGCATTTTGGTCCGACGAAACCACCTTGTCTAGCACCTCCTTAATTCTATTGGCTAGCACTTTGGCCAAGATCTTATACAGACCCCCAAGCAAACTGATGGGTCTGAAGTCCCCCAAGTCCTCAGCCCCCCCTTTCTTAGGAATGAGGACTAGGAAAGTAGAGTTAAGGCTCTTGGCAAATGACTTTTCTTCAAAAAACTCCTTGAACAAGTCCACAATCTCCTCTTTCGCGAACTCCCAACAAGATTGCCAAAAGGCCACTGTGAACCCATCCGGGCCTGGGGCCTTATCACCATTCATCCCCATCAGAGCCGCATGAATCTCTTCCTCAGTGAATGGCTGTTCCAAACCTTCAGCTTCAGCATGGCTTATAATAATGGGTGGTATTTGAAAGCTCATTTAATACTAAAATGATAATTTATCTATTTTATAATACATATATATATATATATATATATATATATATTTAATTCATGATTTTTATCCTTTCAATAATAAAATAAATGGAATTTTAGAATAAATAATTAAAATCAATATATTTATTAAAATTTATTTTAATATTTTATTTTTTCAAATATATATAAAACTAGGTGTAAATATAGAATGTGTAAAATTAATACCACTTTAAGAAGTAAAGGCATGCTTGCCCTAATGGAGGGCATGCTGCTTTTTAAACCTGGAAAACCAGGTTCGAGTCCACACGCCGCTCATTCTACTTATTTGACCATGCTTTGACCTACGCCGCTCATTTGACCATACTTTGACTGGCCGAAAAATTGGGAAAATGCTGATAAATCACCGAAAAATCGGCTGAAACACAAAGAAATCATGATAAAATGTGAAAAAATCCTGAAATATTGGAACATGGAAGTATCTCTCTGGAAATTTTGTTGACATCCACTGAAAATATCGGGGATATATCAACAATATATCTTTGATTTTTTCAACCATGAATACAACTAGTATTGTGAGTAAGAAAGATAGTGATCACTTTCCTACCTTGAAAAAATGGTAATTAAATAAGCCAGAGAAAAAATGAGCATGAAGTTAATATTGGGGAAAAAAAAAAAAAGAAACAAATTGGAATGATAATCTCAAAGTCAGCAATAAATAAAGCCCATGAAGGAAATGGAACACTGGGTTAGTCACAAACTGACCCAAAGTTAAAGACAAGGATATATAGAAGGATTCATTCTATACACTAGAATAATAAAAGGATATAGGTTTGATTTATTTATTTTTTCATTAGTAGGGTTTTGTTTTCTGGTGCCTCTTGTATAACCCATGGATGCATAGGGTGTGCCCACTTTTGTTAGGGGTCTTCAATATGAATCTTTGTTTGATTATTAAGAGAGAGAGAAAAAATCTATGCAGTAGAATAACGTAATAACCTATTTATTGAAATCATCTTCAACATCCATGGGAAGATCCAGGGATCAAAGATTATTGAATAATATGTATATAAAAGCACCACCTGATGAAGGGGGAATGGGGAAAGCTACAGGCCCAAAACCAAAGATTATTAAATAATATGTATATAAAACCTTTTTTCTGTCCGCATGGAGATGAGAGAAAACATAAACTGATAAACAAATTTATATTTTTTAATGATCTCCTCTTGCTGACTTTGTCCAGAGGTCGATCAGACTACAGGGATCTTTGTTTTTCATGCCCATTTTTTTCCCTAAAAATGTTCTACCCTTCATTTTTCTTGTAAAAAATTATTGTTTTTGGAAGAATAGTTTCTTTCCCACCAGAAAAAAACAAAACAAAACAAAACACAAAAGAGTATCCAATTTCATGTAGCTATAGACACTCTGATAATAATAAATCAACTACGCTGGCAAATCACATCCTTAATTTTTGTATATTTTGATGTTAAGAACATATGCAACCATGTAACTGATGGATGTCTTATGCAGAGACAGGAAGGAAAAGTTTCATGTTAGTGTATGTTTAGTAATTCGTTTGCTCCCTAATCTTAGAAATTTGGACATGGTTAACTAATTTAATTTCCATTTTTCTCCTCCCATACCCTTGGCAAAATTGAAGTGTGTAATTAAAGTAGCATGTCTAACTTAATGGAATAGAAATTTGGTTATTGTATCCTTCTGTTGGACTTGGGTACCATATAGATCAATCAGCATGCAAGAAACAATCTCATAACCAACCCCCTTTTCATGTCATCTCCAACAAGAGCGCTTCGCATACTTTGAAGTATCCATGTAACAGAGATCGATGAGAAAGAAAAGATGAAAATTGTGACAAATACCTCATTTCTTGACAGCAAGGACAGCATTGGGATAAGAATTGTGGCGTCCTGCAAGAATACAATAGCCAAGTAAGAACCAATATGGAAAAGATCAAATATTGATAAAAATCAAAAACTATGAAAGCCTTAAGTTAATAGAACAACCTTTAATTTAGTTTCATACAAATGCTTAACAATTGCAATCAGGTGTGGGGTTGGCGTCTTCTCTTCAGTTAATATTTTCAGCACCTTGTAGTGGATCCATCATCATACAGGTCATTCGAAAAAATCAAACTGAGTGTGAAGGCAAAATAGTTTCCAAGTAGAAATGCATTCCAATGGTAAAAAAAATAGAAAATGAACCTACCTGTGTCAGCAGATTTTCACTTCCTTCTGGTGGATCTGATATTATACTGAGCAATTCGGGATATAATGGCCCTAGAGCCCCTATAATAATTGGGATATGACGATGGATTGCCTGCATCACGTCAAAAAGTAAAATGAAAAGAAAAGATGAAGTAGGGTTCCAGGTGCCAGAAGTAGTCTCTTCTGAGCTTGTAGAGATTAAACACCCCATGTGATGGGGCATCTCTGAATTTGACACTGAAATTCACCTATCTCTATTTTTTTGATAGGAAAATAATGAAATTCACCTATCTCTATACACATCATAAAGCATTTCTATTGTCCAAACAAATGGCTGTCTTTGATAAAGAAAGAAGTTTACAGAAAAGGACAAAGAAGAAACTGATTTGCAGGGATACAAATTTAAGAATGGGAAAATGTTAATAGCTTAAAGTAGCTAGGTTACCAAGAGAATCCATCCCATGATCATGGCAGCTTGATACATTAACTAAACTGGACAATCTTAAACCACAATGGAGGAACAAAGCTACCAGCGACACCAAATAGTCTATAACCCTGATAATGCTCTGACCTAAACTCTGCAACCCACAAACAAAGATGGCCCAAGTTGGAAGATTCCACTCCAGTTTTGATTGTGTTAATTGTAAAACTAACTAGGACGAAATATAATTTAAGTTATATATGTATACATATATGTATGTGTAGGTGTGTGTGAAACACCACTGCATATGATGGATGCCTATAGCTGTCTAGTCTCCAGTTTAGACTTACCTGAAGACTCAACCCAAAACCAACTCGACTTTGGGACTGTTACTTAGATGTAAATCTGGCAGACTAAGGTTGAACAGGGAAGCTGCCCTCAGTTTGAACCAGCCTAAGTTACACTCTTAGTATTTGGCACATAAAGGAGGTCCATGTCACAGAATCAATCAAAGAAAGAAATTGTGAGGCTGTGATACTTCAGTCGCCATCTCAGCTTTTGTGCACAAGATAATTAACCTAAATAAGAAGGGACTGATGCTCACACATTCAGGCTCACCCACACTTTCTATCAACAATTAAATTATGAAAAACATAGTAAACAATAAATAAACCTGCTTAACAGCCTTAGGAGCACGCCCATAAATATTGAATACAAGTTGAAGAAGATTAGGTTTCTGCAAGGAAAGAGTAAAAGTGTCAGCAAAATCACCAAACAACAATACAGAACACATACACACACACAACATTAAAAAAAAATAAAAAATCATAATCCTCCAAGTTAATAATAATTGGTTAAACATGTCCAAACCTTTGTACATAAAGCAAAAAACAAAGAAATAAGGCGTTGAGCTTGATGAAATTCCACTGTCGAGATGTTCTGAACAGATTGTGAACCCTTCATGGGGTCATTTTCAGATGTTCCAGGCTCAGAAATTTGAGAACCACTAACTGATGTCTCCAGGCTTCCAGTCTGAACAGAATTACAAGAGAGAGAGAGAGAGAGAAATTAGTATGACATAATTAAGAGGAAATTGAAGGATTAGTAAAGCCAATTATCAATTAAAGTTTAAGGACACTGAAATATCAAAATCAAATTTTAAGGCCTGCAGGGTCCAGGCAGAAAGAAAGGTGGATTGTATGAGTGATTCAGTTTACTCCAAATGACAATTGTTGTGTAACAAAATCTAAGCAGATGCCAAGATGCATGAACAGAAAGGAGGTGCACCTATTGATTCATATCCTAGCACAAACAAGGTGCAATTAGAGAGGCATCCAGACATGCAATTAGCCACAGGGGCAAAGCATCTGTCTTTCATGCAATTTTTAACTTAAGGTGAAGCTTTAGGCATTGCTAAACGAGATCATGGGTACGTACATAAGTTTGCAATGAGTCATGTGCATGCTTTAAAATTGGAATCCCATTTTGACTCAAAGCCCGCAGCCAAATCAGAATACCAAAAGACTGTACATTTAAAAGTGATATGAGTGATCCTACCCATCACTGTTAAAGGTTCTTGTGGTGGAGTCCTTGAACTTTGTACTCCGGATCTGTGGTTAGGGTTTTGCTTGATTTTTGGTTTTGTGTCTGTATTCCTCTTGAAGGATAACTTGTCCTTCTTCTATTTTTCTTCATGATTCAAAAAATTGTTGTTTCTGACAAAAGATGAAGTATCTATTTCTATGTATGCATCCTATCAGTGTTCTGCCAATGCATCTTATATTATTTCTGCAACATGCAATGAAAAGCATGCTGACAAACTGAGATCAAAAGCTGTCAACAATTTTGGAGAACCCAATGGTTAGAACTACAAGAAATAGTGGAAGCTTGAGATAGGACAACCTTAGGATGGTTCTCTACAATCAAATAGGTGGACTAGGACTTCAATCTTTTACCATTTAAGGAGAAGAACAAGAATAAATTTATAGCAATGGAAAAAAACAATAAAAGGCAGGAAAATATATATATAAAAGAAGAAAGATAGGAAACTTTAGAATCCCATTAAGACCTTGTTGCAGAGTTAATTAGAAGAAAACAATGGAATCTTACAATTGAAACTTGTAAATTATGCAAAAAACTTTTATTTATCATCAATCATTAATCCTGTTTTACAACAATCCAGTTTTTAGGCTTTAGAAAAGCCTAAAAACTGAATAAAACTGAAAAAGTAAGCCTAACTTATACAATAACTTGTTAGGACTCTTATTCTTTTTGAATTAGAAACTTACTTTGTAAAAAAAATTTATATTAGAGGTTTCTAATAAAAAGGATTTCTAGATTCTAAAGACTCAAATAAAAACTATAAACAAAGAGATAGATTTAGATAATGGAAAGTTCAGAAACTTCCTTTGAGAAGAATTTTAAAACTTGCTCAATTCTACATAAAACTCAAATACTAAATATTAACTAATTATGACATGAGAACCTAAAAAAAAGGCAAAATTACCTAAATATCCTTGATAGAGTAACTTAGGATTTCTTTATTTCCTTTCATGCCTTTCTTCAGTAAATTAGGAGATTCATCCCCACCAATTCTATATCTTAATAGTCATTATCATGAACATTACATAAAACTTGGATAACAAATAGCTATCCTAATACTATCAAAAGAGGAAAGTGAATGCAAACTTGTAACAAGAAGCTACGAAATTTCTAAAAGTGAACCTAATCGATCTATTGAAGGAAAACAAAATGCTATGCTCCTCATGGTCTATCATCCTGCACCTTGAATCCACGAGTACAAGTAATTTCAAATCATAGAGTATAACTCTTAACACTTGAGTCCAGTCCTAAAAGGGACAATAGTGCATTTTCTAGTTTCATAATCCACCACTTTGAGATGCACGCATATAACAGCATGTTTTGATTCACAGGGAAAAATATTGACTCTCATGAGTAAATATCCTATCATATATAAAATGAAATAATTAATTAAACTTAAAAGAAAATGCAATATAAGAATATAAGAAGTGTATTGCACTCACCTAAGCCCTACAATTATGGGTCAAACTCCAAAGGTTGGTATGCCAACAATATAGTCAGGTGGTTGCAACGTTACCAGTGGAAAGTCATTTCACAAATCTTCAATCTTTTGTCATACTCATTTTTTTTGCTGGTGATGGTACAAAGATTCAATTGTTGGGAAAATTTGCAGTGAGGGTATCAACTACTTTGCATTCAATTTCCAAACCTCTTCAAAATTAAGAGTTAAGAGGCTTTCCTCTATTTTATCCATTTTAGATTCTTTTTCTTCCTCTTTGAATTGGAACTTCTAGTTTTTATTGCAATGACATTGATCCAGAAATTGAAGAACTTGAACTTCTCATGTCATCTTTTATCCTTCTATAATTATCACTAAGTGAGAGGTTGGTCATCAACTTTCTCAGGCTTATTTTCTCTTGAGCCTTTCTTTTCAATTCTTTTTAAGCCCTCGCTTTCAATCCCTTTCTTACAAATAATTTCACCAAAGTCCTATCTTAGGTTAAGGTTTTTTGCATGACTAGTGGAAAATAGGAGAGTTAACACTAATGATTTGTTACAAGTAAGAACAACTTTCAAGTACCCCATCAGATTACCAAGATGGGAACATCCATGTATATCCACCATTATAATCCCACAATTTAATATGAAAAAAAGGAAGAAATCGGAGGGATTGCCAAAAAAACAAAACAAAAAGAATATTCAGTACCTCCGCTTCTAATCTTTGATCACTGGAACCAGATTGTGAGAGCTCTGGATCTGAAATATGCTGATTAACAGCTGACAACAACATATCTGTTGCATATTGCTGAATATTTTCTGATATATAGCTAAGAAGATAAAGTTTGTTTGCCACCTTTCCAACACAAAACAAAAACAAAAACCGATGCATTATTAACAAATAGATGACATGATATACAATTTTAGCTTCTCCAGAGAGAAGCTTAACATTTGCCTCAACCATAAAATGCTGCTAATGAGTTGTAATATCTCATACCAGTCGGATGGCTTTTGTTCGAATGTCATCTTGTGAATGAACAGCACACTGCCATCAGGAAATGCATGCATGATTTAGAAACACAAGAAAGCAAGAAGCAGAATAAATAAGTGTGGGTAGCCACATGCAAGCTCTTCCCCCACCTCACACACACACACCCAACATTACCATCATTTGTTCAAGGACCTCCCAACATTATGTATAAAATCAAAGGCAAATATATAATCAAGATTTTTTAGGTGTCAGTTGCAGTGATCCTAGCAATGCAACCCATAATAATTGGTAAAACTATGAGGTTGGTCTCAACAGATATAAAACTCACATAAGAAATCATTTTTCACTTACAGACTATTGTTTGCTCACATGGGGCCAATATGTCCACATATCAGCTAAGACTTGAAGACCTTTTGCATAATCTAGACTATTACAGCGGATTGGGGACCTTCTAAATGAATGAGATGATTAAATAGTTTTTAATTTAAAGAAAGTATTCATCTAAGTAATAAACTTCATTTTCGGCCAATTCATTGACAACTGAAATACAAGCAAAGATACATACCATTTGTTGACTTTGAGCGGGGGTGCATTTCAGGACCTTTAAGGAGAAGTAAAATTGGCTTTCTCAAAGTCTAAAGGTTACAGGAATCTTATTAGGGTGGAGGCTCTTGCCCTTTTTTGAGGCCTTAAAGAGGTAGGTAGTTTGAGAAGGTCAGGAAAGTGGAAGAGAACTCTTCTGCAATTTCAGCTAAAACTTGAAGTTTTGGAAGTCAAGTCTATGTGGCAAGAGAGATAAAAGACTTCCTCCAAGGATGAACATCCTTTGTAGTGGGTTCGGTTCTGTTTTTTGAAAATGAAGAGGCCAATTGTTAGGTCAAAATGTTCAATGTCAAAACTGGAAGAATTCAGAAGGAATTGGACCCTCATGTAGTTTAGCCTTGTAGGTGCAAGCAAGAGGGTCTTTGCTTGGGAGCAAGGTGGGCTACCTCCCATCTTCTTTTTGGACTTACTGTACGATGTTCCTTTTGAATCTAGAGCAATACAGAGTCCAAAGGTTGAGAAGATTGCGAATTAGTTCATGGATGAGACAAGATTTGTCTAAGAATGGTAGATTTACTCTAATTCATAGAATCCTTCCATGTTTTCTAGTTTATATTCTTGTCTCCTTTGTGTTATAGGGACAAGAGAGGTTAGCACTTTGATTACTAGGGTTCCGTATGGCAAAGCCTATGGAGACCTATTTGGAGAGTTGGGAAGTTTCCAAGCTGGACTTGCTCTCGTATGAACAATGGTCGGTAGGACTAAACTTTGGTCTGATGTCTGATGTTGGGAGGCTAGCCTAAAAATGCAAACCAACTCTTTTCACTCTGACATTCAATCAGGAAGTGTGAGTAGTTGAAAAAGTACTCTTTTTTTTTTTTTTGATAGGTAAATTTTAAAAAAGTATTCATTTTGATTCTTTTATCAGACTATTCCAAATCTTTGAAAGACCTCTTCTTTCCTTCCACCATGTCCAAAACAAGCATCTAAGAGCAGCCCTCCAAGCTTTTTTCCCCTTTTTCTTCTCACAAAAAATCCATGCAAAATTAAAAGATGATCTCTTACTGTAGAACGCATCACCCAAGCAACACCAAAAAGAGAGAAAACCAAATGTCATAGGATATTAGCTTTAAAGCAATGGAGGAACAGATGATCAACTGATTCTTCCTCATATTTTTTCACATGAATGACGATCAGGCATTTTCCATCCCCTCCTTTTAAGCTGGTCAATCATTAAAATTCTCCCTGAAGTTACATGCCATGCAAAGACACTCACACAAAGACACACAGTTTCACAAGTACCCACAGATTCCAAACCATACTAGTGAGGAAAGGCCCTTTTCTCTCTTGAACTAGGAATGGTAGAAAGATTTCACCAAAAACACACCACTCTTGGACTCATTCCAAACCAATTTGTCCTCTTCCTCACTCCCAATTAAGCAATTTTACAGGGTTTTTAGAAAGGTTATTACTCCTTCAATTTCATAATCATGAAGATGCCTCAACAAGCGGGGGCTCCACCAAGTCCCCTCTCCTCCTTGCTCCCACACCTCTACTGCCCAAGAATCTTTATAATCGGCTAGAGAGAATAGAGATAGAAAGGATCCTTCCAAAGATGAGTCATCATACAATCTACGTCTCTATAACTTGACCCTTCTTCCATTGCCAAGAATAAAGAGCACTAACAAAGGGCTCCCACCCATTTCTAATACCCTTCCACACACCCACCCCATGACCATTCCTTTTCTTCTTCCTCGAATTTTTGTGCAATAACAACTTTCCAAAGGGACTTGCTTTCATATGTGAATCTCCAACATCACATGCAAAATAGCGCCTTGTTAAGAGGAGAGATTCCTAATACCAAGACCTCCATTTTTTTATCCAAGCAAACTATGGACCAATTAACCAAATGAGGCTTTTTCAGTGGCCCAATCACATCCCAAAGGAAATTCCCATGGATCTACTCCAATCTCATGCTCAACTTTTTAGGGATTATGAACAAGGACATGAAATAGATAGGAAGCCTCGACAATGTACTTTTAATCAGTGATTAAAAAATTGGCATTTTTCGCCGAAATATCGGTGAAAAATCGCTTATCGCCGATAGCCAATACAAAATCGACCATCGATAATCGGTCTAGCGATTTTTCACCAGAAAATTGATAAAACATCAGTGAAATTGCCAATATATCGGCATTTTGCCTATTTTTTGGGAAGTTTCCCAATTTTTTCGATCAGTCAACAGTTGACTGACACAACCCTCCCGCACGCTCCACACGCGTCCTACCCTCTCTCCATGAAATTTCAAATTTGTTTTGTTGGCTACAGCAGGGAGATTCGAACCCAAGCCAAAAGGCTTGGGTTCAAGCCTAGTTGCCACTGGACCAGGTTTCCATTTGTTTATATATGGTGATAAAAAATTTGTTAAAGTTCATTATTAAAAAATAAATAAATAAATTTTAATTATTTTATTTTAAATTTTATTTAATTAATTAATAAATGTATAAAAACCATCATTATAATTTTCTTAACAAATATTTTTTAATATCATTTATATGATAATTAAATATTAAAAAGTCATATATGTATCATCATTTATTTTACATTATTGAATGCATTTGAATTTAATAAATTATAGCTTTAATATTAACTGTATCATCATTTATCTCATTAATCCTATTTTAAAAAATTACTATCACTTAACTTTTAAATTTTTTATATTTATCCTTTTAATTTTATTTAATTTTGAATGTTTTTATTTTAAAATATTAAAAATATAAATTTATTCATTAATATAAAATATTAAAAAATAATAATGAAGATCTAATATTTTATAAATTAAAATTAATTTCATTAGATAAATAATAAATTATTAATACCGATATATCTTTGCTTACCAATATTTTTCTCTTTAATCATACCTATGTCAATTACATTTAAAAAATAACTTTAAATTTATTTATTTTATCAATTTTTTTAGTTTCTCCAAGTATTTTCATGAATTTTGAATAATTTTTGTCTTATCGATATTTTTATCAAAATATCCATCGATATTTCTCCGATATTTCCAATATATCTGTAAAATTCAAGTACCGATATATCCATATTTAGCGATATTTTAAACCATGCTTTTAATTAGGGTAAGTTTCTTTCATTTGGAAAGATACTATCTTTTTCACATGGCAAGCCTTTACTGAAATTTTTCTTCCAAACCATCCCACATTGCTTTGAAAGGGACTCCTAAAGGAAAACCTAGATATGTAGAGGGAAGATGCTCCACCTTACATCCCATAGTAACAACCAAGGCCTCTACATCATCAACACCTCCAACTGGAATTAACGCACTTTTCTCCAAATTGATTTTCAAATTAGACATTTTTTTTTTGATACGTAATTTTCAAATTAGACATTGCCTCAAACCACATAAAAGACCAGCTCAAATATGACTGTAAGAGCCTGTAAAATTATAACCCAACCACAACTCCCCATGAGATCCTTTAAACCTTTAATTTTCAATCAAATATTCTCAAATCTGAAAGGGGTCTTACCACTCCTCAAACCATTCCTAATCCTCTAAGACCAAAAAGCAGTCAAGTCTCGACAAAGACTGGTTAGATTATATATATATATCAAAAACAAAAATGTTTCACTAGGATGGTAAAATTGAGAAGGATGAGAAATCCTTCCCTAAATCTAACCACCACACAAGGTGAAAGACTCACCAACCAGGGGGAGATCCTGCACATTCACCTCTTCAATGATCTCTGAGAAGCGTCTCATATCTGAAGATTATCTCAGGCAGTTTATTCTTTCCCCCAAAACCTGACAGAGTTAAAGTCACCTCCTAAACACTAGGGATCATCCCAAAGCCCTCTTATAGCTCCCAACTTATCCAAAAAAATTTCCCTGTCCACCACTTGAATAGGACCGTACACACCTGAAAAATCCAAGTGAAACCGTCTTCACAATTCCTAAACTGACAAGAAATAGAGAAAACACCAACTTCCATGTAAACCAGGTTGAGCACCCTATTGTCTCAGAAAACAAAAATACATCCTGCTAATCCTCTGGCTCCACAGCTCCCTAATCTAGAAATCCAACCATACCCAAACTTCTCACCAATTTTAGAATTCAATTGTTGAAGCTTTGTTTCTTACAGACACATAAGATTGGCCCTATGATATCTAATAAGAGCCCCAATAAAATGAAAAAAATATAAAATATAAAATATAGAAAAAAACATCCTTTGTTTCTCCTTTGTCATTGGCCCTCTCACAGCCCAACATAAAATCCTTAATGGCATGGACAGTCAGAAACAAGTTCCCCACTACTTCTCCAACACCTCCTCTCTTTTCAGTTTGATTTGTAAAATTTTCATATGCCATTTTTAACCCATGTTATTAATTAACACAATGACACAAGAAACCTAGTTACATATCAAGCCTAACATTGCTTCTTCTGACAAGTGATTGCATCATACTTCTTCCAGAAATTATCAGCCTCCAAATAGTGTTCCATGTGTTAAATAAGGAGCATGAATGAAAACATAATACAAGGGATCTGTAAGTGGATTTTAATCTTGTAAGAAAATACCAAATTACCTTCAAAGCAATATTCAAGCAAGCTTGCCTATTAAGTGGGCGGCCCAAAATCAAACTCCATACTGCACCAAGGCCCTGAGTGACACGCTCCCTGTCGCGAAGAACTTTTCCATGCTGATCAGTAACATCAGAAGAGCAGAGATCATCTAACAATTTCAAGGCAGAATCGGGCAAAAGAGGAACTTCACCGAGCAGTTTACTAAAAGACTTGTCTGAAGCAGGTAATTTTTCCAGCAGAGATTTTACCTACATTGGAAGAGAGAAAACCTATCTAGTACTCATAGAAAAAAAATAAGGTTCACCCAACTAAAATGTGCCTACCACTGCAAGAAGAAATTTTTCATATACAACAGCAGCAAATGAAGAGTGTTCAACTGAATCTGAGATCATGAGCGCATGCAGGTGGTACAGGATGTGCAGTACAAGTTCATGCCCCTAGCAAAACAACAGCATATATGATTAGTCAAATCAATAGTTCATTAAAAGAAATGGCAACATAATATGCCAAAGTTCAGCCAAAAGAAAATGACACTTAATTTTGTCAAAGTTCAACCAAAAGGATTTATCTAAGGCTTCACTTCTAACAATTATATTGATTCCAGAGGGTCATCCAGCCAGAGAAATAGCACCAGGACAAAAAATCACTAACTATCATATTAATTTCAAATGAACCCAGTTTTAGGAATAAAGAAATGAGTATGGTACATGTTGACATATAAGCATCATAGAACCAAATTTCATTAATCAAAGGTTGACAACAAACAAAAAAGTATTTGAGTCTCTAGATCGAAGGCACATCATCATTGAAGGCCAATCTATTTCTCGCCTTTCAAACCGTCCAAAAGATGTATAGAGGAGCTACTCTCCACACCTTACACTTTTTGCCCACAAAAGAACCATGCCAACTAAGGAGAGTCTCTAACTGAAGAAGGTATCACCCATGACACCCCAATCAATGTAAAGAACAAAAAACCATGTTTTCGTCTCACCGCACACTTTATTCCCATGCAGCCGCCCCAAGAAGCATTCTGCCTCCTCCACCTCCCAATCATTAAAGGACCTTAAGAAACAAGGGTTTCATCCCCCTTGAACCCCCTTAGCCAAGGGGTTCCAAATATCCACGACCCACGCCTCCTTATCAATAGTTAAAGCAAGGACACACTCAAAGGAGAATCCCCAACCACCTATCCCTCCAAAATCTCACCCTCCGTCCATTACCAACAGAAAAGGAAATCCTAGTACCCACAATGTCCCAGTCCATCCTTATCCCTTTCCATAACCCAACACCATACACCTCTCTCACTTGCCAAGAACACCAACCCCCTCTCTCTTGCTCATACTTCCCTCTAATTACTTGATTCTACAGAGTCTCTCTCATTCACAAACTGCTAATTCCATTTACAAAGAAGAGCCTTATTGAGAGTGGAAAGGCTCCTTCTTGTCCATGGGAAAGAGCCTTATCCCATCAAAGCTCCTTCTTGTTCCCTGAGTAGTCTGAGGTTCAGTCCATGTAGCTGGGATTAAGTCTTTGTTGAGTTGAAATCAGTCTATGCCATTGTGCAGATTGAACAGTAAATCTCACTCATCTAACATGTGCTTTCAGATGTTTTCACATTATCGACAAATATGAAAAGGTTTAAATGCCAGAGGAAATGGGCAATCTGAGATGATTCTGCAGCATTGTGAGGAAGAAGTTCGAGTTGCCCATTAATAGAGAAAAATAAAGGGCTGGGACACAGATCACATACTGCAGCAGATAAGGGACCATAATATTGAAACAAGAGTGATCTGGCTGGTCTCTTCTGAAGCAGGCAAGCCATCTGAATCAAGATTCAAGCTCACAAAAAATTTAGTATATACAGCAGAAATTGGATATTCAACATATCCATCAACAGCTTTGGCAGGTCTGCAGAAGCAGTGATTTTTGGAAGAGGCAAAATCCAAGTTAGCATTATCCTAGAGGGATGTGCAACATGGGATAGTTTAGCTTCAAGTTCATTTTCAGATCCTCGTTGGCTTAGTCATTCCCTAAAGACATGTTTTGCAGCTTGCAAAAGTAAAGGAGTTTCAGGTGAAGTGGTGAAAACAATAGGAATTCAAAATCATACACCATTACAGTGACATTGAGTTCTTTGTTTAGAATGGTGTACAAGAAACCAATCCCAGGAACCAATTGGAGTGTGACTACAAGAAAACCGGTTCTGATTGTAGGTTTCAAGGTAGTGGAGGCCATAATCCCTTTTCTTCAATGAGAGCAGTCCCTTTTTGAGGAATCTGATTATCTTTTCCATATTGCGCAGCATGCATGAGGTCCATGCTCCTAGGGGAGACACGATTCATCCACATTGGTCGGTCACCATTGTGAATAATTTCACGGTTTTCACCTACCATCTGAACATCCAAAAGGGGTAGATAGACTCTTCACCTCAGGAATTCACATATATTCCCTAAGCTTAAAGATAGTTGGGTTAAGCTCCTCAAAACCAGAGGAACCCAAAGCTCATTGATCATTTTAGGGCCACACCTGAAGGTTGAAGTTGCGGCTGGTAATCAAATTCCCAGGATAATGAAAAGATAGAGGATTTCGTTCAGCATGCAAACTAAAGCATGCTCAGGTCTGAACCAGCTCACCGATGACAACTCTGGCACTCAAGAGTTGAACCAACTCAGCTTGCTATTCTCAAAAAACATGAGACATATAACAGTGAAGGGAGCAGGAAGGTTAATCAAATGGCTAACACAGCCCTTTTTGTGCCGCACTAGCACAGGAATATGGTGCACAGCCCAACAACCCAGATTTATGAAAATTCTTTGTTGGCTGTGAATCTCCTAATATCACTTCAACAAGCACACATATGTCCTTTTAAGGCTTCTGAACCTCCTCTTTCAAAGCAACAGGGGTTCTCCATTAACAATTTTAATTTGCCTTTTGGATTGCATTAAGCTGACTACTGAATGGGGAAGGAAGCTGATAACAGCAGTCCTTTCCTCCCTCCCTTGCCTCAACCTGTGAATTTACTCTACATTCTGCAGAGTCCATTTAGGGTGATTCTAGAAAGATTAAAAATGCTTCCTAATACTAAGAAACACTTTCGGTGCAAAAATTAGATGTTTGATGCAAACTTTTAAAAATCTAAAAAATCACTACAAGTGATTCTTGAACTAGCACTTGATATGTGCTTCTTAAAAAAATCACTTTTTTGTTATGTAACATCTTATAAAAAACATTACTAAAATTATTTTTTTGGTTTATATCCAAATGCTAACTAATTCTACATAGAAATGTTTCTGATAGCAGTGCTACTGACAGAATGATACAACATAAAAACACTTTTACCAAATAGCCCTCCATTTAATTTGCAAGACTTGATTTTTTGGTGGTGTCTTCTTCTAGATGCAGACATGTGCCACATAGAACTCTTATAATTTTGATGAATTGTATCCCCATGCGTCCAAAATGTGGTACCCACCATCTGCCTAATTTAAATTTGTTTAGTTCGGTAGTGACTTGTCAGAGTTTGGAGATTGACAATTAATTTAGTAGTGATTTGGGAACACCATAATTTTGGTGCCTACTATATCATGTTTAACAGAACTTTTATCCACCGAAAAACTGCATAGCAATTATTGAAAATTCCAGTAACAAACAGAAGAGATAGAAAGGAAGGGGAAAAAAGATGTTATTACCTTTTGGCCCTGGTAATCCAAAAGAACATGTTTTTGCAGCATCACAACCACATCCTCATCACCATCAATCTTCAAGAAAGCATTAAGGATATCAGTATGCCAGTGCAATGCTTTTTAGAGAGCATATAAAGAAGAACTAAATGATAATCCTACCATCCAAGCCTTGATTAACCACTGGGGAAATTAATATAATCTATACTACTAGCTTAATGCCATGTTCTGCAAAATACTTCAGTTGCAGTTAAGTGATAGAAGGCCGTACAGACCCAACTCGTTCATCTAGCTACTTATAGAGGGACAGCTCCTCATTCAGTAGTCAAAATATAATCCAGACAAGGTAATCTGTTAAGTAAAGTTTTGTTGCAAAAGAGAAAAAGGCTGCAGCCGAAGTATGTGTAAGGTAACTAAGAGAAGAGGAGGCAAAAGAATTTAAGACATTATAATTCAACAGAGAAAAAAAAAAAATTTTAAAAAATACAAAGTTTGATGTGGAGTCCATTGAATAGAGAATAACACTTGAAACATCAACAGCACCCGTGCCACATCAAGTGGGGTTGCTTGGATTCATGTTAGTAGCAAGTCTTTACTTGAGTCCTATTGAGATTTTTTTTTTTTGATTGGAAACGATACAAATATATATTAATATAGAAAAGGAGTACAAGAAGAAGGATGAGAAATCCTCCAACCAAAGACAACTAAATTACATGAAAAAACACAAAAAACAAACGAACACCCACTAAGGACCAATCCCTATGGAGTACACACCGCTATCCAATCCAGTTGAATCACATTAAGGGGAATCCCCTTAAATGCCTTGGAACAAAAGGCCCAAAGGGAAGCAAGGAAAACTATAGAGTCCCAAAGGTACTCTGAATTCCTTGCTTTATCCTCAAAAATCCTTGCGTTTCTTTCCCACCACACAACCCGAATTAGAGCTATGCTCGCAGCTTGCCACAAAACTATCCCTCTCTTAGAATTACCGAAGCCTTTAAATTTGATGGACATCATGTCATATATGCTCCTTGGGGAAACCCAGTCCTATTGAGATTTTTAGAAGTCTTTTTTACTGGAATTTACTTACTATGAGAAATCCATATTTTTAGACTTTCAATTTCATAGAATTTTCCATTTTCCATGACTTCCTATTGAGATCCAGCTGAAGCAATGGAATGCTGAATTTCAGAAAAGTTAGCTGCATTTATTATTTGACTGGGTGGTTTATACATGAAAAATAGAATAGAGAAAAGTGCAAAAAATCAATCGGGGACTGATGGAAATTTCTCATTATAAGAAATTTTTTTACTCCTAAAAATTTCTATTTTCTAAAAGTTTTTATTTTATTTTAATTTGTAATCTAATTCCTTTAGAAGTGTTATTTATGTTTTAGCTTCATTATTAGAAAAGTTTTGAATTATGAGATCTAGGGAAAAAAAATCAGTCCATTAGACTATCACATAGGTTATATTTATCTTCCAATGCTTATAAATATGGTTGATTGTTATAAAATGGAAATATTAACTTTTGCACACTTTGCAGTTCCTAAAGGGAACTTCCTTATTTTCTTTTCTACATGAAATTTCCAGAAGCCTTATTGTAATCTAAGGTTACTTCTAATGGTGAAATTACCTTATTTTTTTCCCCCAGCTAAGATTCTTAGAAATCTTTAGTGAGATAAGGTTTTTCTATTTCTTTCTTCTGTTTCTTTTTCTTGCACTTTACTTTCTTTGCTGCCCCCATACACTGTTATTCAAATTCCCCACCTTAAATTCTAAGAGGAGAAGCTCTATCCCCATCATTAGTTGAGCAAAGGTAGCTGCCTCAAGGTTGTCCTACATCGATACTGCTCCAGAAATATCACTCAACAGAACCACCAACAACAGACCCCCACCCCCCAACCCTCCCTTCTTTTGTAGGTATTGATCCAAAGAGACTCCAATCTCTTATTACCAATTTCTACAAAGCCCAAATTAGAACCATCATCTTACTCTCCAGATAACCTTGCCTTCACTTTCCATTCCATCTTTCTTATGTACTTTCATTCATTTTTAATACAATTCCGTTTCTGATAAAATAAAATAAAAATACACATTGATAGAGATCATCCTCAAAAGCTCCCTTTGACGATAGAGAACCAGAAACAATTGAGACAGATTAACTGCCCCATGTCTGCATCAACAACTGCTGCAGACTTAGACTACAATACAAATAGCATGTTTCTGAATGTACATATTCTGTCTAATTAAATCTCATCACAAAAAACAAAATATTTAAATCTTCATTCTTCATTTGAACGAAAAATATGCAACAGCTTTGCATCATCAATGGGTTCTAGTAGTAGTAGTAAACTTTTATTACTGAATTTATATGGAAATGAATGGCAACAACCCCAAAGAGAAGGATAAGTTTAACTTAAAAAATGGTCAGTCAATTAAAGATGGTTTCTTCCTACCTGAGCAACCAATCGAGCAAGTAATGCCATGCGTGTATGGCTACAATCTGTTTCCCGTGAATACACGTACGAATCGATAATCCGTTCAAGTGCCAACTTTTTCAATCTAATTTTCTGATCTTCAGTCAGCTCAACATATGGTGGAGGCAAAGGTAAATCAATGCTGGTCTCTTCAGACACATAAGTATTTGACCGTGCTGGAGAATGTTGATCAGTTTCTATCAAAGGCGATGTATCAGCTCCATCTGCCACTGCAATATCCAATGACTCTGGTGCAGCCGAGTCTTCATCAATTGTGCGAGCAGGAGAAAGGGCAGCATCTGAAGTAGCACCAATCTCTGGAATATGATCAACTTCCTTGGCTCCATCCAGAAGCTCCTCTCTGGAAATTGGTTGATCAGTTTCAGAAATCAATGCATTTTTTAAAATTTTATCATCACCTTCAGTTTTGGACACCAAAGATGTGGAAGTATTTTCTACACTTGTGACAACAGGAAGTGAAGGCGGCTTGCTCAAAGAAATAGAACCATCAAACTCAGCTTGAATAGCTCCAGTATCCTCCACCATATGTACAGATTGTAGTCCAACCGGCACTCCAACACGCCGTGGATCCAGCCGACGAGGATCCTGAAAATTTTTCTAGTGACATTTTGGACCAAGCACACAAAGATCCTAAGTTTATAACATACAGAAATTAATTAAATTAACACACACAATAATGGTAATTACAGACTGTAAGTTTACCCTCCGTGGATCGCGCTTAGAATCTGGAGGGAGATTAATGACAGTAGACATTTCAGAATGTGCCATGCTTGTTGCAGCTGCTGTAGAAAAAGGCACTTGTGCTGGGAGAACTGAAGACTGCATTGTAATTGTTGGAGCAGCAGTAGCTGGACTGCTTGAAGAACCAGTTTGTCCAGACACTGGCAAGTTCCCAAATCCTATAGGTGATGACAGGACCTTAGAGAACTGCTTCATATTTGTTACGATAATATCGGCCAACAGATCAGGGTGGATTTGGGATATAAGGATTTCAAGTGATTCAGCACCTCTTTCTCCTTCTGCAACTAGAGCACAAATCATGGCAATCATTTGTTCAACAGGAGTCAAATCATTATCCAACAGAGGCACCTTCGGAGAGACACCATTAGCAGAAGCACAGTCCTGCCCAGAATCACTCATTTGAACATGTGAAGCTGAGTGCATGTTGTGACCATAACGAATTCGTTTGGAAGTCATCCCATGACCATTAGTTGGCTCTTCATTATCCTGATGCATAGACCTCTTCCTAAACAGATCTCCAGGAACAGACAGCTGACTTGATGGTGGATCATCCTTATTGTCAGAAATTGGAATTATGTGAGGCAACTAAAGTTCATTAAAATAATGGAAATAGCATTATTATAATTATTGATAAGCTGCACTTCCAAAGGGTACTTACCCTGCCCAACCGAGCATCACGTGAAGCACGCTCATTATTCTTCATCATTTTATCAACTTGCCGAATAACTTGATCGGCTGCATCCCCAGCATTCATTGAACGTAGTGCTCTAAGTAATCTATCTCTTGACTGAAAATGAAATAAGACTTGTTAGGCATATGATGACCAGATATGAAATAAGCCTGGAGAAAAAAAATCATAAATGTTTGCCTATAAAAAAACAAAATCATAAATATTTGTTGGAGCTTCTCAGCTCAAAGACATTTTGCTCCTTAAAAGTGATAACCTGTCATCAAAATGTCTGTAGTTGTACAGCTTTCTTTTTTTTGCCTCTTCTGGCTTCTTTCACATCTATCAAACTATTTATGCAAGTAAAGAAAATGATCCACCCAACTAAAAGGAAGGATCATCAAGGAAAAACTGCTTTTTTGACCAGCTTCCGCAAGCAAATAATGGCATGAGAAAAAACTGCACCCTTATTAAGGAATTAAGATGGTGATATAAATAATCAACCAAACAGAAGGTAGAAACACCATTGAGATAATTTAATAACAATTTTCTTTTATTTAATAACATGGAAACCCACTAGCTCCACTTTCCAGGACAATAATAATAACAAAATTTAACTATGATGTTGCAATATGGACAGAAATTGCAATGTCCAACCCATACTACTGCAACTGCTAATTCAGAATATTTAAGAAACACAAAATGTCACCTGTTAAATTATGAGTTCTAGTGACCCAGAAATAAATAAACAAGAAACTTCGCATTTGAAGACCATGCCTAAGCAACAAATGTTTATTAAATTTTCCTTCCAATGGATTTTTCACTGATTTATCAAAATTAAGAATCATTCCAGCAATGATTGAGGAAACCTTCCTACAAATTGCAGATTGACGGCGAACTATCTAATTTGAAGTTCAGCCAGCCAAGACGAAGCAAGAAAACAGAAGCAGCATAAAGTTTTTTTTTATATATAGATAGATAGATAGATAGATAGATAAATATATTAAAGAGCAACAATTTTTACCTCCATTATAGTTGGACAAGTACACCTTAGGAATCCTAAAAAGGCAGTCCTCAGGGAATACTGGACGCTAGCAGAATGACCTTTCACCATCTCAATGCTTGAATCAAAATCAAGCAATGCAGAAAGAACCGTGTTGTAGTGGTGAGGCCTCTTCCTTGCTATGGCCGCAAGACTGTCAAATTAATTGAATTGCAGGTTAAAAAAGGAATAAAAGTGAAACTAACATTACAAGAAGTAGACTAGAAAGAGCTAAATGACAACACAAGACATATTAAAAAAAAATGAAAATAGACCAAATTTAAATTAAATAAAAAAAATAAAAACCTTTAAAAGTCAATCTTATAACACTAGGAACCAAATTTCACTAAACATCTCCAACAGCTAAAAATATACATGTAAAATGTAATAAGACCCACAAAAATGTCAGTGACTCAGAAGATGGATTGGCATCTAATATGCTTTACCATTCAGCTATCCCAAAATTTCCTTGTCCTTGTGTTCTTTCAAGTTTTGTTTTTTAGGACACTGTAATTTTTTTCTTAGGAATCATCACCAAGTTTTCTGGTTATTTCAGCACCTTATAGGAGCGGATTCCTAACCCCGGCCTATTTCAGGAAACAAGCCCATAGCATTTGAAGAAACAAACCATCCCCAAAAATTGAAAATATAACACAAAATTTCCCAGAAAAAAATGTATATGGAGAGCAATAAGGAAAAACCTATATAGAGAACCTACTAATAAAATGTCACCAGGCACTTTTATATCGAACAAATCGACTTCCAAAAATTTACCAAAATGGAAATGGAGACTTTCTTGGAAGCAAATCATAAGTGGGAAATATAAGGAAGATGACAAGGGGTGGCATTCTCAAGAAGTGAGAGATAGGTACAAGGTTGGATTATGCAAAGCCCAAGAAGAATTGGGAGATTGTTAACAATAGAGTCTCCTTTTCAATAGGTAATGGGAGGAGGGTAAAATTTTGGAAAAATAAATGTTGCGGAGATGAGCCTTTGTTTGTATCTTTCCCCTCCTTATATGCCATAACAGCTTCAAAAAAGGCATGGTTGGTTGATTTTTGGAATCAGTCCAATTAAGGGGGGTTTTGGAATCCTTACTTGTCTAGGCATCTAAACAATTGGGAGATCGAGAATGAGGAGCAGTAATTTTGAGCCTCCAAGGAAAAGCAACAGATAGGGGAGGAGAAGATAAAGTGATTTGGTTAGAGGCAAAGAGCGAAAGTCCTAGAGTTAGGAAGATCAATGCCTTTTCTAGTGGGTGTTGTTTGGAATTTGGTTTTGCCCGAGGCAAGTTTCTTTGCTTGGGAGGCTTAACTTGTGGAAAATTTTTGATCTTGGATCAGCTTTAGAAGAAGTTAGACTTTGGCTAATAGATGACTCCTTTGACATATCCAAGAGGAATTGATTGACCACATCCTTTTGCATTATGGCAAGACGTGGGTTTTGTGGTTGCTATTGTTCTCTCTATTTGCAGTGTCTTAGGTGTCATCTTCCTCTGTTAACAGGACCCTTTTACGATGTTGTGGCTCCTTTATTAAGAAGAAATGAAAAAAAAAAAAGCGTGGAGAACAGCCCCTTTGTGATTTTTTTTAGACAACTTGGAAGGAAAGGGATGGAAGGTTGTTTGAAAAGGAGTTTTCTGACCAAATATTGAAAAGCATTTTTCTTTGTAATTTGTTGTATTGGACCAATTTATATATAGATGAAGGCTCAATGTCCTTAATTAGCTTCATTGATTGGTTGGGTTCTCATTGAGGGAAAGAATAATATTTTGTTGTCTCTCTTCCTTTGCTTGCATCTTTTAGTTGTTGTTATTTACATCCTATGTACTTTTGTGCGCTTGTTTTGGCACTCTTTTTATATAATACTCTATTTAGCTATTTAAAAAAACATATATATTTCCTATTGATGATTAAACTGGTCACCACTCAACTACATTACATGGGTTTGAGTATGGGTGTTAAGTGTGGGTGTGTGTCTAGGTTTCTAATCCTTCACATACAATTTTTAAGATATAAGGACTTCACTAAAAAATGATCTAAAATGTTACTTGGATATAACATAATAAAAGGGATCCCCATTTCTAAAACAGAAAAAAAAAAAAAAAAAATATATATATATATATATATATATTAAAATAGTCAATATCCAAAGCAAAAAAGGAGCATCCACCAAGAATCTCACTATCACACCCTTGTTATGTCATGTTGACATGGGCACATTGGATGAAACTAAAGAGTCTAGATAACACAGCCATAAGACGGTAAAACTACCCTAGAATCAAGTCCATCCACAACAATAGTTTTCTGGTTATGATTTTAAACAAAAACAGAAGAAAATAAAAAGAAACCAAATATATCCAAGAACTTAATGGTGGAATCAGGAAGAAAGTTCTTAAGATGAAGTCATAGATTTGATTCTGAAGAGCAATGAGGGAGCGATGATGTGCAAGTTTGATATAGAAAAGGTGTATGATCATGTGAACTAGTCCTTTTTGCTTTCAGTTTTGGGTATGATGGGATTCGGGGAGAAATGGCTTTGATGGATGCAATGGTGTATTTCCACAACTAGCTTTTTTGTTTTAGTTAATGGGACTTCTTCAAGTTTTTTCCAAAGTTCTAGGGATTTAAGGCAGGGGGACCCTCTCTCTCCGTGCTTATTTGTGATTGCTATGGAGGCTCTTCGTTGCCTTCTAAGGAAAGCTATTAGTGGGGGTTTTTTGTTAGCTTGCAAGGCGAGGGGTAAAGGTGGTGAAAGGGCTCAGGTGTCTCACTTATTGTTCATTGATGATACTTTGGTTTTCTGTGGGGCTTCTCAAGATCAAGTGACATATTTAAGTTGGATTCTAATGTGGTTTGAGGCCATTTCGGGGTTAAGAATTAATTTGGATAAAAATGAGTTAATCCCGGTGGGTAGTGTGGAAAACACGGAGGCTTTGGCTATAGAAATTGGGTGCAAGGTTGGGAGTCTCCCATCCTCTACTTGGGATTGCCGTTGGGTGCTTCTCATAGATTCGTGGTTGTTTGGGATGAAGTGGAGGAGAGATTTCAAAAGAAATTGAAAGAGCCAATACATCTCCAAAGAAAGGAGGATCACCTTAATTCAGAGCACTTTGGGCAGCATGTCCATTTATTTCATGTCTATGTTTTCTTTGCCTAGAAAGGTCGGATTGAGAATAGAGCAGATTCAGAGGAATTTTTTATGGGAAGGTAGGGCTCTTGAGCGAAAACCTCATCTTGTACGGTGGGGGGCTTGGTTTGCCCAAACAAAAGCAAAGGAGAGTCGGGGGTAAAGTGACTTTCTACTCTTAATAAAGCGTTTTTAAGCAAATGGAGCTAGAGGTTTGCTAATGAGATAGGGGCTTTTTGGAATCAAGTGATAAGGGGAAAGTTTGGGGAGGAGCAAGAGGGTTGGTGTTCCAAGGAAGTGAGGGGTGGGTATGGTGTGGGGTTGTGGAAAGCAATAGGGGGGAGTGGCATGTTGTAAATAGTAGGCACTATTTTGTGGTGGGTAAAGAACGAAGAGTGGAATTTTGGAAAGATAGATGGTGTGGTGATTCACCTATTTGTGTTCCTTTTCCCACTTTATTTGCTTTAACTGTCTCCAAGAACTATTGGGTCAAAGATGTGTAGAGTTCCACTGAGGGAGGGGGGAGTTGGAGCCCACACTTCTCTAAACCTTTCAATGATTGGTAGGTGGATGAGGTGCACAGGTTTTTATTGGGCCTTAATGGGAAGAGAATTCAGTAGGATGTGGAAGATAGGGCCGCTTTGGAGAGAGACTAAATGTGTGAAGTTTATCATTAAGTCTCTCTACAAAGCATTAGCTTCAGGCCCTCCAATCTCTTTCCCTTTTGACTGTCATTTGGAAAGCCTGCATGCAGCCTAAAGTGAGCTTTTTTGGGTGGGAAGCAACGTGGGGAAAAACTCTTATTTTGGACCAACTTTAGAAGAGAGGATGGGCTCTAGCAAATAGATGCTACCTTTGCCAAATGTACGAAAAATCAATAGATCGCATCCTTCTCCATTGTGCCAAGGCAAGGAGCCTTTGGGCGACGTTTTTCTCTCTTTTTGGGATGCAGTGGGTGCTGCCAGCCATAATTAAGGCGACATTTTTGGGCTGGGACAAGTCTTTTGTAGGAAGAAAGAGAAAGGAAGTTTGGAGAGCAGGCCCATTATGTATTTT
Source organism: Vitis vinifera (assembly GCF_030704535.1). Lineage (NCBI taxonomy): Eukaryota > Viridiplantae > Streptophyta > Magnoliopsida > Vitales > Vitaceae > Vitis > Vitis vinifera. The sequence goes on along the minus strand of NC_081822.1, from coordinate 6,569,612 downwards.
TTTAGACAGTTTGAAAGGCAAGGAACAAAATTGCATTTGAGGATGATGTGTTGTCAATTCAAAGCCTTAAGAGTTCTTTTGTTTATTTTCTTTGGTCAGAGACGAAATTGTTCATAAAAAATGGTCTTTTGACTTTAGTTGATTTCATTGATTGGGTGGGATCTTGTTGAGGGTGGGGTTCTTTCTGCATCTCTGTTATTGGCAACAGATTTGTTCCAGCTGGGGAGCAAGGGATGTTTCTTCTTTGTATACTTTGAGCCCCTGTTTTGGCAGCTTTTTCAATACAGTTTTTCTCTTTTACTTATCCAAAAAAAAAAAAAAAGTGAAGCATTTTCATTGAACAAAGAAAGTGGAAATGGAAGAACTCAAGCCAGGTGGGAGATAAAAGAATCTAGAATCAAATGGTATTCCATTTGAAGCTCTAGAAAGCTAAAAGGAACTAGTATGATCTAGAGTAATTTTCATCACAAGATTCAGAGTCTAAAAAAAAAAATTGAATGCATGCCTTATTAAAATAAAAATAAATATTAAATAAAATAACTTGAACATACGGAGTAGATGCATTCTGCAATCAATTTGCAAAAATATAGATGGAGAAAGACAAAAAAATTTCACAGGACAAGACTCACAAACAAAAGGTGCAAAAATTTACATAAGTGCTTCAGTTATTTGTATACTAACCCAAGAGCCAAGATGAGGTGGCAAGAGGTTGGAGGTGGAAAGGAGAGGTTCTAGTTTTGATTCCATGTAAAAGGAGGCAAAAACCATCCAAGAAACATTACACAAAAATACAGCCATAATGGCAAGGTGCGCACAATTGAAGCTTTCCCCATAATAGACTCTGATTTTAAAAAATCTAAATGGAGTGAAAAGACTAAAGATAACACTCAAAAAGGAAAAAGCAGATAAGATTTGGGAATAATAAAACAAAGGATATAAAAATGAGTTCATTTGAGGAAGTTAAAAAGAAAAATCAAAAGAATGCACCAATGATGGAACTCAAACAAGAAGGATGAAGAAGAAAAGAAAAGAACAAAAGAACAGGAAGGAAATCTAGGTTGTCCCAAATTTGAAAAGACACTAATGAACCCAATTAAGCTTCTTAATTTAGGTGAAGTAGGAAGAGTGATGTCAACATTGGACATCAGGAGGATACCTTGCTGTCATTGACAAGCATATAAATGGCAAAGTAACTTTATATTTACCTCAAAAAAGATCAGATAGTTGCATTATAGACATTGTTTAATCATCTTACTGGCTCTAGATGCCACTAATTCCCCCAGACAAAAAATAATAATTTTAGCTGTACAGAATGCAGACTCCAAGTAATCCCATGATTTGCAAACTCCAAAGTAATCCCATGATTTGCAAATTCGAAACTCCAACGGATTTTTTTTAGCTAAAACACGAGATTTTTATAAATTGTGAATCCAAAAAATCATGTTTCTGTCATAATTTTATTTCATTTTTAAAACAGGCAAGTTTTGTTAGGGCTTCAACCCGATTGATATGATATACATCACCATTACCTAACAACTTAAGCTTTTAGATTAAATCGATAGCTTAACATGACAGCGCAAAGCCTTAACTTATAGGAGGTCATAGATTCCAATCTCACAATGTCTATTCCCCTCATTTATCAAGCTTGTGCAAGCCCAAAGAAAGCTGCCAGTGAGACAGAGTGTTAAGCTTCGACTTTAACCAACTTCACGGTCAATGTCATTCTTTTACCTAATAGATTAAATTTCTGAAATAGTTTCAACTGGAAAAAAGATGAAAGTAACATATTAAGGAACATCTAAATGCAAGAATCAATTGAAGGAGGCAAAATAAAATAAAATAAAATTTCTAGCCCATACACTTCATTAACCTTTTTATCTTTGAACTTTCTTTCAAATAACTTGTTAAGGTACCAATTGACCTAAAAGTTTAAGCTGTTAGGAGAATGTGGAGCTGGTTTAGGCTAAAGCCCTAACATCTTCTTTGAACTTGCACATGAGCTCAATAAATGAAAGTAAACAAGTGGTGAGGCTCTAACTCATAACCTCCTGTGAAAAGAAGGCTCTAACACCATGTTAAGTTACCAATTGACAAAAAAGCTTAAGTTGTTAGATAGAGAACCAACAATCCCTATAAAGCTAATTCAGGCTAAGGCCTTAACCAAGATTGGCAGCATTTGAAAAATAAAAATTAGCAAGTTCAAAGAGCAAGTGCTTCAAATAAATTGGTAAATGACTGATAATTAGTTTGGTCCCATGGTGAATGGGTAGTTTACGCATTATCAAGCTTTGACAGAATATATGTTAAAATATTATATCATCCCAGCAGAAGACCAATTGTGGTTAAAAGAAGCATCAATCCTGGAAGCTGTTCTAGAACCGACAAAAAAAAAAAAAAACAAACCAACAAACAACCAAAGCTTGATTACGAATCCTTGTATGTAAGGCGCCTTAATATATACTGGAGATAACCAATGGAAAGGAATGGTAAGATGTTGGTAGGACAACCAAGAAACCAACACAAAAATAGTTTGCAAACAAAGACACAAAGCAAAATGCTAGTAAGACAAAAATTAAGAACTAGAACACTTTATGAGAAAAGTCAGGCTGCAAAAAGAAAGAAAGCTATAGCAACCACAGCTTTTAGAAAGGAACATGCAATTTATTATCTTCCTTGGTAAAAGAAATAATGCCTAGGCAGCAAGAACAAGAAAACATCAAGTCAGGAAAAACTGGGGAAAATGCCACTCCTCCCAAATCAGTTGTTTTAAGAAGGGAAACTTCACACACATTATACAATTTCTGACATAGAACAAAGCCATAATGAACACACAGAAAGAACAAGTACGTCAACCCTTGAATAAGTAAGTAACAAAATAGGTTACTTCCTACCTTTTTTTTTTTTTCTTTTGATGAGAAACAACAATGCAATTGGTTAATTAGGATTTAAGATGTACAATAGAAGGATGAGGAATCCTCCTACAAACAAAAGCTAAACAAATAGAACCTCCAAAGTGGTAAGTAAACTAAACACCTATGGTATACCATAAACCATATTGTAAATACAAACAACATCTCCTAACTAACCCACACCCTTGGAACTAGACACCGATAACCAATCAAGTTGAACCACAATAAGGGGAATGCCCTTAAAAGTTGTGGTGCAATACGCCCAGAAAGAAGCAAGGAAACGAATAGTATCCTAAAGAACCTCTGAAGTCCTTGCCTTATCTTAAAAAATCCTAGCATTTCTTTCCCACCACACAACCCAAATCAAAGCAAGACAAACGGTTTACTACAATACTAGGCCTCTCTTAAAGCTTCCTAATTCCTTGTATGAGATGGTCATCATGTCACAAATACTCCTCGAAGAAGCCCAATCCATCTTAGTCAATCTTAATAATTTGTACCACAACCCTAAATTCGAAGGACAATGTAAAAAGAGATGATCTACCGATTTTCCATGTTTCATATACAACTTACAAACATCAAGACTGAAGGCTTTGTAGGGTTTTCTCAACTATAACATGTCATTGATGTTTACCTTCTTGTGTGCCACTAACCAAGCAAAGGACTTTACCTTAAAGAGGACTTGAGATTTCCAAACAAAATTAGTAGGGAAAAAGGAATTAGATCAAAATGGTTGGACAAGACCAAACAAAAACATTTTACTGTAAATAAACCCAATGAATATAAAGACCAAGCTCTCACGGGAACGAATCAAGATAAGTGCAAACAAGTAAAAGAGGGCATAAGTCTTTCTAGATCTTCCATCTCAAAATCAAAAGGTTATGGCTGAAGTTAAAGTTCCAAGAAAAAGGATAAGTAGACCCAAGAATTGATGAAATAGGAAGGTTTTAGGTTCTTTCCTGCATGTAGTAGTTGCTTTGCATGAGGAACCTCCTACTAATAATTAGATTGCCTCCTACTAATAATTAGATTGTTTCAATAATACCCAACAGACACCTAAGGCATTATCCATGTTAATAAAGGTGAAACGAGGAACTTCACTTTGTCATGTGAAGTTGCCCTACCAATTCCATCCCATGGAAGATTCAATAATACCCAAAGACACCTGAGGCATTATCCATGCTAATAAAGGTGAAGAGAGGAACTTCATTTTGTCATGTGAAGTTGCCCTACCAATTCCACCTCATGCAAGACAATTTATTATTTTCTTTCTCCTTAAAAAAATGCCACAAGAACCCCTTTAGACCTCAAAACATTTTTAGACTTCTCCAAGTGGTGCGTAAACACCTTATCTACAAAGAGAGTGTGTAGTACCTATGCATACATTCAAAAGGGATAAAGCTCTACTTTGACAAGGCAAGCAGCCTCACTGGATCTCCAATGGGAGCACCCCAAACTCTAGAAAGATCTGCTAGCCCTCTCCTCCAAATCTAGCCCAAGATATTGACACTGAATCACATTCTACCAGCATATTAGAGACACCCAAGTCAATTGGCTCTTAGACCCCACAGTAACACTAGGATCTCCACCTCAGAGAAGAACCCACACCAATTAGCTTCAAGAAGGCCCTTCAAATTATCCCTCTCATCTCTAATAAGGCAATCATTGCTCATTCAATCTGGATTACCCAAAGCACAACCATCAATATCGAGTTTCAGGGACCTGGATACTCAAATAATCCACTTGACTCGAAACATCAATCCTCCTCTTTGAGAAAAGAGGAAAGATCTCCAATCCAACAACAGAATGCTGAATGCTGAAATGTGTGCTTCAAATTCCCTGGGTGATAGATATCCACAGAGTTGTGAGGAAGCATACAGTTGCATAAATATTTCATCAATTTTCTCCTGTTCAAAAAACTTTTGCATTCCTTTCCAAATCAAATTATTCAGTCACAATGAAAACCCTTCCAAACCAACAACCTGAAATCACTGACAAGTTTGCAAAACCTCTCTGTCCTACCCATGCAATCTCAGCTAAAGAAAACAATCTTTGCCAAACTTTAAAATAATGTGGGAAATGAAGGAAAATGTGATGATAATTAAAAATACCCAATATCATCACCAATTTCCATGTCAAAATGCATACATGAACACAAGCTTGGAATCTCCAATTAACAGTGTCTGGATCTTAGTGTAGTCCGCCAGCAAGCTTTGATGAAGTAGCTTCACAGAAGCATATTCACAAGTCACAAATATTTCTACCACATTCACACTTTATTTATAATTCGTAATATTTGAAAAATTACTATTACAATCTACTAGATCAGCATTATAATGTTTTTAAGTTCTTATTCATCCACTAAACCTCATCCATGAGTACACAATTCAATTTACAAAGCACAAATTTTTCAAAACTAAACTATTATATTTGCCCAACTTTTTCAAACTGTATCATGCAATGCTTTGCCCAGAAATCCCAAATTTTGATTTTGACCAATCTTACATATGCAGCACCTGATAATGCAACATAAACCAGTAGCACACCAGATAAATTTATGAACAACTGATATTCTATTGAATAACAAATTCAGAGAAGACATTACACCTAATAAAATCAATCCCAAGTTAATGAGTACATATTCGATAGGTAAAGAGAAAAGAACCGGGGAAGAAGGCGTTGCAGTTCATTTAACATAAAAATCTGGGAAAAAACCTTTTTGTCCAAAACCACATTCTTTAGAATATCAAATTTAGTCACATACAACAAAAACTACTCAATTCAAAATAATAACATTAACCAACAAAAGCAACATCACCAAGCATTATTATTGACTTATTTTCTCATTTCTTTCAATAAAAACAAACTACAAAATAAGGTGTTCCTTTTCCTTTTTTCCCCCTTAATCAGAAGCAAGATAATGCATGGCATTGAACTTGATAAGTACAATTAAAGATGAGAAATCCTTCCACCCCCACACAAAACAAAAAAGAAAAAAAGAACAAAAAAAAACCTGGCCAAAAAGGCAAAGCATGCATATACTACAAATGCAAGCAAAACAAATTGAACATCTTATATTAGAACTGAACATAGTACAACCCAAGACCACACTACACATTTCAAGGGGTAAAAAGTCCTCAACAAAGACACCAAGTGTCTCCTTGCTGGGTAAAATAATCAGCATGTTGGGTTAGCGATATGTAGCATCCAAGAGGAAAAACATCTCAAGTCCCTCACAACATCAATAATTTGATGAATCCACCCCCCCCACCCACCCACCCCCTACTACACATTTCAAGGGGTAAAAAGTCCTCAACAAAGATACCAAGTGTCTCCTTGCTGGGTAAAATAATCAGCATGTTGGGTTAGCCATATGTAGCATCCAAGAGGAAAAACATCTCAAGTCCCTCACAACATCAATAATTTGATGAATCCAACACCCCCCCCCCCCCAATACATTGTATTCATGAACCTCTTTCCCTATTGGACACCCATGAAATGGCCATAGTGAGATCTCCTCCCTCCAGACAGTGGAAAATTCCAAATCTATAGCTTGCAATAAACCCTCTCAAAAAGCTTGAATCCATGTCTCAATAATTATACTTTCTCCATCAAGTAAAATGCTCTTAAGTACCATACGACATTGATCTCGAAACACTCTCCTAATCTCAAGCTATCATGGACTAACCAAGGAACAACAATCAAAATTCAACTTTACAGAGCACACTAGAGGCAGAAACCAAGTAGGATGAGTCTCCTCAGGAAACTCAAAAGAGGTAACTGCAAATGCATATTTGGTGGAGGTCCAGACATAAGCGTAAATATGAACCAAGTCGCAAAGAGTATCCATAGATGTCCATCCATCCTCAAAAATCCCAGCATGCCTTTTTCACCAAATAGTCCAAATCACAACAAGACTAGGATACACCACAGAAACAAACATCTCAAAAGACCATCAAAAGTCTCTGAAGGATATAACCATCCTCCTTGTCACACTTCTGAGGGGTACACATCCCAACAAATATGAATAGCTTATGTCAGAATCTCAAAGCCAGTGGGCAATGTTAAAAAGATGGTCAACTGTTTCACCAATAACTAAGAATGCAAAACCACAATTAGGACAAAAGGCTTTAAAAGGCCTTCTTCTGAATCATATCATTGATATTGATTTTCTTATCAATCACAAGCTATGAGAGGCCTTAACTTTAAGAAAGGCTTTTGAGTTTCAAATGAAACTGGCTGGAAGGAAAGGAATCAAATTAACATACATAGACAAAGCTCTGAAAAAGGAACTGACTTTAAAACACCTGGGTAATCAAAGACCAAACTTTCATATTTGGAAAGGTAGCAGAAAAATATTGTAGTAAGGACATGAGACATACTGGTTCCTCAAATTCCTGATCAAAAAGGTTGTGGTGAAAATTAAACTCCCATGAAGGAGATGAAGAAAAAAAGGTCTTTAGATAGAAGAAACAAAAGAATCTATGATTCTCACAGGCCTAAAACCATTTGGAAATTAACACCAAGAGGTTGCTCACCCAACCAAATATCTTTCTAAAAACCTTAAGAGGTTGCTTTTAAGGCTTGGCATGGTGAGAGTTGTGGGGAGCTTCCAGTTCTAGTCACTTTGTTCCACAATTTCAAATTTTCTCCAATCCTTTGCAACCTTTGCATGAACTATGTTGTTTCCAACCTTCAATATGACAGTCTCTCCACCAAGAATTAAAAGCATACTTAAAGTTAGGATCCAACAAGCTCATATTTCAAATCCAGAAGAAGCCAGTCCCCACTTAAAATGATTGGAGCCTAGAGCAATAGAACAATGATAAGAGATAAATCAAGATAAGGATTCTTGAATGCTATGGGGGAAACTCACTTTCCAATCCTGTTACAAACAGAGATCACTTGCAAGTTTAACTAAGTAAAGGCAGCTTTCCCAAGAGGAGGATCAACCAACTCACAATCCAAACTAAGAGTCTTGAAACAATCATGAGGGGAATTCATTAGCAAAGCACGGAGTTTGACATTTGGTTTCATTTGAAGAATATTTTATACCTTTGAGAATTATTGTTAACCTTGTCCTAACCATTTATTGTATCCAAATAGATTTTCCATTTTAAACTAGTATACACTAATCCACATTTTCTATCAAATTTTGTACGGAATATTTTGTCCTTCTTAGAAGGGTTTCTCGTCCTTCTTTGCACTTACTATTTCAATGCAATGAAATGGATATTTTTTATTAAAAAGGAAAATACTAAGTTAATAATAATAACAGTCTTGAACCACCTAGCTTTTTTGAGCCCCTTTTGATAACATTTTTTGATAAATAAAGAATAAAATTGAATTTCAAAAGAGCCGCCAAAAAAGCGACTCAAGGTATACAAGGAATAAACCCACCATCACTACCAAGGCTCAAATAGGAGAAAAATACCCAAAAAAAATAGAGCCTTAACAAGTGCCCAACTATTCAAAAAACTTACTAAAGTCAAAGGACAATCATCTATAAACAGCTTAGACTTTGACCAAAGAAAGCAAACAAAATCCATTTTCAGCCTTTGGGAAGAAAACACCTTGTTGTCGAATTCTTTGCCTTCCAAAACATCCAAAACAAACATAAAAGGCTTGCACTCCAAACCTTCTTACGTTTTTGCCCACAAAAGAACCATGTCACCCCAACAAAGTCTCTCTAACTGATAAAAAAAACCCAAGACACCCCAAAAAGTGTAAAAAGCAACTCCCATAAAACCCTTGTCGTTTCACAATGGAGAAGTAAGTGATTATGGATTCTTCATACAAAAGACAAAAGTAACACCTATTTGCTAAAGACCATCCTTGGCTTTGAACTTGATCCAAAGTGAAACCCTTACCCCATGCTGCCTCCCAAGCATAAAGGCTAACTCTAGGTTGGACCTAGGAAAGCAAAATCCCTTTTATTGGAAAAGACCCCCAATTGTTTGGTTCCAAAGTGTTGTAAAGAGATTTAATTGTAAACTTGTCATTCTTTGTCATTGACCAAAGCAAAGAATCTTCCACATCCCAACACACTCTCTTTCCATGCAAACAAGCCAAGAAACCTCCCAATCATTAAAAGGTCTAAAGAAACAAGGATTCCATCCCCCCTCCCTGAATAATGCCAAACATACTCCACTCACACATCCTTAGAAATGGCTAAAGTAAATAAAGAATGAAAGACACAATCAACAAATTATCCTCACACCACTTATCTTTCCCAAAAAGCACCCTCCACCCATTACCCACAAAAAAAGGAACACTTATTTCTTACAAAATCTCAATTCTTCCTTATCGTTTTCCACAACCCAACCCCATACCCCTCTCTCACCTCCTGAGTGACCCACCCCCCCTCTTTCTTCTCCATACTTTTCAACGATAACATGATACCAAAATGCCCCTCTCTTACTCACAAAATGCCAACTCCACTTGCAAAGAAGAGCCTTTTTAAGAATTAAAAGACTTTTAACATCCAAACCCCCTTTCCTCTTGCCACAACAAACAACAGCCACTTAACAAGATAAGGTTTATGCTCTAACACCCCACCTCCCCACAAAAAGTTCCTCTGAATTTGTTCTAGTCTTAATCAAATAGCCCTTAGTATACAGAACAAAGACAAATAATATATGAGCAAGCTAAATAAAGCACTTTGAATTAAAGTAATTCTTCCTTCTTTGAGAATATATTGTTGTTTCGACATTGACAACCTCTTGCAAAACCACTCTTCTACTCCATCTCAAGATACAATAGACTTAAACAAAGCACCCAAAGGAGACCCAAATAAGAGGATGGGAGACTACCCACCTTGCACCCAAGCTCAACAATTAGGTCATCTAAATTCTCCACCTTCTTCATAAGAATTAACTCACTTTTCTCTAGATTAATCCTTAACCCTAAAATCACCTCAAACCACATGAGCAACTAACATAAATAAGTTATCTAATCCTACCCTCTAGAGTAGCCTAATAGGTTAAGGCGAACACTGGGAAGTGTGGTCCCAATAAGTAGCACATAGTTCCGGGTTTGAATCCTGTCATACCCTGAATTTACCCAATTGCGAGGTGGTCAGCACCCCAAGGTTTGGATCTCCATGGAGAGTCTTAAGGGCTTGGTCATGGAAGATTCCTCGGTTATCAAAAAAAATAAATAAATAAGTTACCTGATCCTGAGAAGTCTTAGAGAAAACAAGAGTATCAATACACCATCTTGAATATAATAATCCAAGGAGGATGCTAACTCGACCCATAACTCCTTTCTTAAATTATAAGCATTAGGGTTATAAACAAAAAACAACTAAAAAACCCCTTCACTATTTAATGAAAGGTTGATCGACAGTACAAGAGCCTATAACCAACCAGAAAAACTAAGAAGCCTATGTCCCACATAATGTGAATACCTCCCAAAGCCCCACAAGATGAAATTTACATACATTTCCTATTCTTTTTTCTTTCATTTTTCTTTTTGGTGATAAGTTGTGGTCATTTCCTATTCTTAGCAACCACACACAAACTACTATGCAATTTTCTATCACATAGTTCCTTTTTTTTTCTGGTCTCCTAAAGCATAACCACCTTAGGAGCTTCATTACACAAAAATTCCTTAAGCGCCTATCTCTTCCTTTGGGACCCCAAACCTCAAAAATTCTAACTAATCTTCATGAAAAACCAATGAAGATCCAAACAATCAAAAACAAAGATCCTTAAGACTCTAATTCATCAACTTTATTTTTTTTATAGATGAAAAGCAATAGTAGTGGAAAGCACCAAAAAAATGGTGCACCAAAGTACACACAATATAAACAACGGCCTTCAAAAAGCACCCAAAAAAAGGGCAGAAAAACAAAAAATTCTCCCCCCCTCAAACCAAACTCATCCAATCAATCAAGTCAAATAAGGACAACGATCTTTCTCCTATAAACAACTAGGACCAAGAAAACAAATCATACATAGACATAGAACTTTTAGTCTATGATCAAAGAGCTCTACATTCTCAAACGATCTTCTAATTCATCATACTTCATATAGAGGATTCTAATAAGTTGAAAAATAATGAAGGGGAAAAGAAGAGCAATAGCAACACCATAAACACCTCTTCCCTAACTCCAAACAAGTGCCCACATCCCCCCCCCCCCCCCCTCTTTGCCCTCGTCCACAAAAGAAAAATAAATTAAATTAAAACCAACAACATGATCACACTAAAATAGTTATTCTTATAATATTTTCAAAAGTTCATGTAAATAATCTAGAAGAGTACAAATACCTATGCTATCTCTATAAGGTTCAAAACCAACCTAAATAGAGGATTTTTATTCCTTTTCTATTTTGTACCATCATGGAATGGATAAAACCAACAACTAATTACATGGCGACCTACAGTTGCACTTTGCATGGAAGCTTTGGAATGTTGTTCCTTCTATGTAAATAGAATTTCATTGTAACATTTCTTAATTTGGATAAAAATTCACATTTCCCTAATTCTTTTTTGCAGTTTTAACAATTTTTTACCACTTTCACTTCTCTATTGTGATAATAGTTTAGATTTCAATGCGCACGCTTGTTTGTTCAAGGTTTCTTGGAGTTGAATTGTAAGAACTATCAGTTCTACGAATTTCCATTTCCCCTTGTATAGCTATATCCAACAAATCCCATTACATTAAGCCGCTACATATTCCATGGCAATGATATTCAAAATCCTGGTCCCATGGCAATGATATTCAAAATCCTGGTCCTCAATTTAAAGGCATTTAGAGGATTGTTGCAGGTGAACAGAAAAGCCCCAGCAGAAGTAAATTGATAACTCTCATAATCATTTGGACATGCTCAACATTACTCTCAGAGCAATGACTTTGGATGACAAACATTTGGTTAAAGATTTGCAGTCAGTTCAGCAACTTTCTTTATGCACATATAAATTGCTTGATATATACAAAGAAAGGCATTGGTCAAGTTTTCTATTAGTGACCATGGCCGACACCACACATGATATGCTTTACTGTTAAAGAAAAGAATTTATAGATCATAATTTTGAGATGGGGATTCTTATTTTCCGCCTCAACTCATTTGTCATAATAATATTTTTCTTTTCTTTAGACAGAAAATATAAGATCATAACATTAATCAACCTAAATGATGAAGGAACTCAACAAAAGATGATGTTTTTCAAAAATTTAGGGGAGCCAAAGATCTAAAAGGGAAGAGTCACAGAGCCTGTCAACTAAAAAGATAATACTGACAATAGTAGACAAATAAATAATCAACTGAACGCCACCAAAAAAAAAAATCAACAATAAAATGAATTCATACATAGACAACCAGTAGAACGGAAACATGAAACTGAACACCATAACAAAAAGAAGCAGAGCACGATCCACAAGTGATTACAAAATTAAGGAAAAAATTATTATTAAATATGTTAAATGTGTGCCAGCAGTTATAAAAATATTAATACATTTTCAAATAGCACCTCGCACATTATTAGCTGTATGCACACAGCTGGAGATGAACAATGCTAAATGGTCTCTCAAACAGTTTACAAAACATAAACTGCAGCACTTGACCACCAAATTTCTCTCAGCACATGTAGTGACCATTTTATCCATCGATTAACAATCCTATCATTGGCCAGTGGTGTTGACATCAGCTAACTCCATGATACTCAAACAAGGTGCAGTCTAACATTGTCTAGCCCTGTGATTCCCATTATCTGAACCCCCAATGCAGCAGTATCCAATGCCATTTAACTCCAAATTAGAGAGCTGATCAGCATGCTGTAATAATACCACAAACAAGCAGTAGAATTTGTACTACAACCTGCTTCCAAGCTTCAGTAATCCCTCCAAAAATTTCCAAAGATGGTAAAAAGGAAAAAAAACTGAGGGGAAAATGCAGTTTACTGCCCACATAAAATTTAAGGGCTTCATTAACCTGAAGATATTTAATAGCAGGTGAAGGCATAATAATATCATGTAGAAAGCAATCAAATACTCCTCACACATTTAAGTACTTCAATTACTACTGACCGGTTCATTTCCTGCAGAGCACCAAGCAGGATGATAACTACAACATTTCAAATCCAACAAGGAAACTATGCATTCTAGTCCAGGAAATATTTAGGAAAGAGGTATTATTAGGGCTATAAACTCTGCACAGTGAATCACATAAAAAAGAACTGTATATGGGCAAATCAGAATTCAAGACTTTTCAGCATGGTTTTTCTTATAAAAGAACCTATGCATGAAATCATACAAACATCCAAGCATGTAACGACCAATTACACCTAAGCATAAATGCATATGGAACACACATTTGCACATGCATATCCCACAAGACAGAAATAAAACTCACATACGAATTTTCTTATATAAAAACTTTGCATGTGATGTAACGATCTTGACTGACCTAGACTGGCCAAAGATAGTGAAAGTCATAGACGAAATATGCATCTTGGCGCCACACTCCCCGTATTTTTTTAAATTAACTTGTTTCATTCTTAGCAATATATCTAATATTGATCAAAACATGATAAAAAGTGGTGGTCAACCATTGTTGCTATCAAGTTGATTCTCCATTGCTTAGACACCTATAGCAAATAACACATTAAGCAGTTCCTCCCAAAAACGGTGTTTACTTCATCCTACATGGCACTTTACAGAAAATTAAACCTTGCAGTTAAGCAGCGAATATCCACATTCATGGCCCCTCCACAACTCATAACCTAGGTCAACTTCATCCAACAGAGGGCATGACCATAAAACCTAACAACTACCAGATGCTAGCACCCATACTGAACATCACTGTTTGTACCATGCTGATAAACAAGATAGAAATACCTAATTTAAACAGTCAAGATTGAGAGAAGCTAAAAATAAGGAAACGCCAACAGAACACCCCCAAAGTACTCAAAAATAAGCTAGGAATGAGAGGTTCCTGAAAAAATGAAAGCTGTCATATCTGACTTTTGCACACAACACTCCTAAAAAGAAATGTCTGAGAGTAAATTTTCCAAGGATAAAAGCTGCTCTTCACACTCCCAAAAAGAAATATCCAAGGGATAAAATTTCCAAGAATAACCATCAGCAAAGGATAACAGAAAACTTGGCATAATTAGTATGATATTTTAGGCCACATGATAAGATGGAATCAGTCAGCAGGCTGGTATAAGATTTTAGGCAAAACAAAAAAATGGAAACCACTTCTATCAACAACAATCACCAAAATATAACCATCACCAACAATACTGCACCGACTAAAACTAGTCAGCAACCCAAATTTGATGGCACAGTTGTAGCTTACTAAACACCACAGGCCATCTACCCTCCAAACCCAACTCAAACGAATGCCCAAGATTCCAGAACCAAGGACATCCCCAAGACTATGCCATGCCAGAACCAGCAAGCTATACAGGTGACAGTTAAAAGGCATAATTTCAGTTTATTATTACCGATCAAATTTCTAAACCAACTGAAGGAAGTGCATGGTTAAACATGTGGAGTATCACTAAGTTAGATAACAAATTTTCAAGTACTTGGAAAAAAGTTAGATCGGTTGCCTCTTCTCCATTGGCAGGGAAGAGGATGAAACAAGGTCAACCAAAAATTAGTCAAACCAATGGAGTCAAAATAGCACTTTCTAGCATTTCACCCAACCTTGTCAATCTTTATTTTTCTTCTGACACTAGTTCAATTTCAATGCCAATCGACTTTGCTTGCTTTGTTAAAAAATTTTACGCATGCTTTACAAGATTTAATTTCATAACTAATTTATCATACAAGAAATAACTTATTGTCTATGAGCTAGAAAATTGCATAAAGGATCACATAGAAACAGAGAAAAAAATTAAAAACACAACAAAGTATATGAGCAAAGAGATAGATAAAGTGAAAACTCACCAATTGACAACAGTAATTGTCAAACAGCCAGAAAGACTACTAGCCGATTGCAACAACGTTAGTAGAACTCCAATAATCCTATTTGCATCTGACATGAGTGAAGCTGGATCTAGAACTGGGTGACCACCAACCACCCAAGAAATATTAAAAGCCCGTCCACTTCCTGTATGGGACAGCCAAACGACACCTCAAAAACAAAAATAGATAAACAAATAGTAACAAACAAATAAACAGACAAACTTACTTTTCAAAGAGTTCAAAATTCAAAGCCTTGAAATGACCAGCAAAGAAATAACGTCAAAAAGCTAAACAGAATTGTGTAACCTTTCAGGCCCACACAAATGAACAAACAAATTACCTTCTATAGAAGATTTTTCAAAATCATTAGCATCAGATGTAAAATGTAGCACATATGTTTCCAAAAACTTCATCGCCAGTATCTTCACCCCAAAAGGACCAGGCTACATATCAAGTTCAACTTCAGATTAGCCGTAAATTTCAGGTCACAGAAGCTAGGAAATGACAAAAATATTTTATTTTAATGTTCAATATTTTTTAATATCTAAATGTAACAATTCACTGATAGTTTTACAAATGAGACAAGAATAAGGTGAAAAATAAATTAGAATATCTGATCATATTTCAGCACAATCCAACATAAACAGCTAAACCACAAACACAACCTAAGAAGTTAAACCAACATATCACAGACCAAATGTGACAGAATGTCCCTAATGAATATTTTTTTGATAAGTAGAACGTCCCTAATGAATATGAGAAGCGTATAAAATCTCCTTCAGGGGAAGGAGAAGCTTATAACATGAGTGCATATTAAACTAACTGAAGTGTCAACCAGAGCTGTTAGCATGAGCAACCTGGGGGAAAATAGCACAAAAGTAAAGACAGGAGATGTTTAAACCCCTCTCCTCCCAAACAGACCCAAAACAATAAAAGTGAAAATGTAGACATCAACCACTGAAAATGGAAATAGAGCTTTTGTAAGTGATGTGTCATCAATCAAGACTAGGTTTGGCAATTTATTGTATGTCAAACAACATAAATGAAGTTTGAAAATCTATTAGCAATAACTAACAAATGAAAGAGACAACTAAAGATGATTCATACCCCCAACGCAATGGCAAGGACCGCATCCTTCAACTTAACCATCCACACCCAAAGCTCTTCAAGCCACCTCTCAACTTTACCATGCCGATGGAACTACAATTTTTCAAAATAAGTATAACATCTTCACATGTGATAAAGAAAAATTACATTGCAAAAACCATGGATTAAGGAGTATGCAAAATGAATTTAGAACAGCAGAAAATTGAAGTGAAACTCATTATGAAATGCTTAGAATAACCTGTGATGATCATTCTCAAAATTCTTTAAAAGTTGTCTCAAAATGTTCGTCACGATTTTTCCCAATGGTTAGGCATGGGCAATCTATGGTCTTTAGAATATCATGAATCCAAAACCGACAGCAAGACTTTATAATTTGAAGCAGAAAATGCTCTTAATAACCACAAATGATCCTAAACAGATTTTTAAAATGTGCATAAAATAAAGAACAAAAAAAATAACCATGTATTTTTCAATATAGAGGTAAGATGAGAGAGAGAGTAAAAGAGTGACCTGCAGGGCCAACTCCTCTAGAACACTGCAAAAGAAATTTGTCCCACTAACAATAGATTGCTTTGCAATAATAGAATCGCCATCTCTCAAAAATACTAATAAGACTGATACTAATATAGAAGAATGCTCCATTGCTTTCAAACCAATCTCTTCTATTGCCCTGCCACCACATAGAATGAAATTAGAACAAAAATTAAGAACCACACAATCAGCCCCTGGCAGTTACATGATAAACCAGGTGGTGGCCTTCAAACAAAAATTTGAACTGACATGTAAATATTCAGTCTCAAAAATTCTTAGACACCCAAATAGATAATCAAACCTTATAGAAAAATAGTAAATAACCAAGTCTCGGAAGCTTGAATCAAATTTAAAAAAATAAATAAAGAAAATGCACGCCCAAGCTTTGAAAATGTGCTGAAAAATGAAGTTCAAACAACTTATGTCTGGAACTACCAAGTGAAACACAAATTGATTAGCACTGGCCTCCATGTTCTCTCTCATTTCTAGGAAACAGAACTCTGAACTGCATTGTTGATCTATTGAATTCTAGGATACTACAGGATCAATGGTTTACTCAGTTAACTCAATAACCAAAGCCCATCAGTCCAAGACCATGTGATGAAGTACATGAGCTCATTGATAATCCGAATCATCCGATATCACTGATAAAAAACCAGATGTGATGTTTCTTTCATGATTGGTGCCATGCACAATATGTGGGATGCTATGACAAAGGGGGAACCCCCACGTCTCTAGAAATTTTGAGAAATAAAAATGCATCTTCCACCACTCTGACCCCCAGAGTCTGACCAACAGTCTGCTTATAAATTTCAATACAAAAACAGAAGAATTGTGGTTTTTGGCCTTCTTTAACAAAACAATAATCAATAATCTAAATGGGACAGAAAAACAATAATGAATTATCAATCACCGAAGAGAACAGCTTACGAGAATCAGCCGATGATACAGTTGAAGAGAATTGTTCATTCTCCGCATCTTTTCCAAGAAAAAAGAAAAAAGAAAAAGAAAAATGTTTACGACAATCCCATAACACGAGGCAGATGGAAACTTGGGACGAATGGAAATTAGGGTTTGGAACTCACTCTATGAGAGATTTTCGAACTAGGGTTTCGGGAGAAGACTGAAGCTCGACTAAGTAGGGAAAAAGCTCGGCTGCAAATGAGGGGTGAACGGCTAGTAAGATATCTTTGGCCTGTCTAAGAGAAGAGAGCTTTACGGCCAAATCTCCATGGTTGTTGGCAGCGGCGAGGAGAGCCAGTGCTTGGTCTCGGGAAGCTCCGGCCATATCTTGCCCTAGAATCCAATTTTGAATTTCTAGGGTTTTGAAATCAGGGGTGTTGCCAAGGTTTAAATGGCTACTTTCACAAACAAGACAGCGGGCTTGATTCGATTATTTGGTGTGGACACTCGGCATGTCAACTTATGGTAATACATTACACACTCACACGTGCACGGGCTGAGCGGTTGAGGATGAACGGACGGTCCCAGCTGCAATTCATCATAATCCATGGTCTTTTTGGTAATTAAAACGATCAAAAAAAATTCAAAAATTCAAAAAAAAAATTCAAAAATTCAAAAAAAAAATCTTCAAATCCTATTTTATAAAAATACGCTTTATCCATGAAAGTATAAAACCAATGCGAAGATTCTTGAAAACCAAGGGGAAAAGGTAGTAAATTCACTGGATTCACCTCCACCTCTTCTCTTAATTAATTAAAGTCATTATACTTTTCGTTGTTCTTCTTTTATTTGAATTCCTTCAATATAAGTTCTTTACGTGGAATGCACCAAAATGTAATTACCCCTTTTTCTGCGTTATTTTCCATATAAATAATCATCCCCCAAATACACACACCAACTCCATTAACGTCTTTTTCTATTTAACTATTAATCCTCCATCCTAATGCAAACAAAAAATGTCATTTTACTCTTTATTATTAACAATTATTAAAATTTTGTCAAAGATTTCTTTATCATAATATTCAATAATTAACAAAAAATTCAACATAAATGATTATTTTTTTAATAATCATTTTTTTTTTTTTTATTCGCACGCAAATACCAAAACAACAGTCCTTTAAAACATTTTCAATGCAAGCAAAACACTTTAAAAGTGTTCTTACCGGATATGTTCACATGTTTTCTTGTGTCATTCCATATTTAAAATCAAATTCAAACATGTTATGAATTAATTTTATATTTTCAAGTATATATATGTGTATATACAACTCAAGTTATAACTCGCCTTAATCATTGTTGTCACTTTCTTTCATATTTTGCCTTCATAGATTTATTACTTAATATATGTGAGACACTCACCATTGTCTGTCATGGCTCTCGAACACAGTTTGGCCCAAGGTATATTAGCACAGGAGCCATATAATTTCTTCATCAATTCCAAAGTGCCAATTCATCGGGGCACTATGCATTCCTACCCGTCAAACATTAATTGCAATAGTGCATTAATGCATTAATTGACGCAATTGTTACGAGGTTAAAACGTCAATCTTTAAGGCTTAGCAAGACACAACAACCATTATGATCTAACAATCATTGGTATCAAATACAGTAATGCGCAATGAAATGTTCAATTGAAATATTTAAAAAGACGTTGGGTAACGATAAATAACCATTATTGACCATATAAGAAATGTAGGTTATTATTTTTTCCATAAAAACATTTGTTAAAATATTTAATATTTGACTTAAGTTTTAGAGGGATATGCCCAAAAAACACATATAAACATTCCTTTGTGTAAATGCAATTGTTATCTACATCATACGGAAGCTAACCATATACTTTATTTGTTGGCGGTGCACCAACAATATCAATGAGAATAATATATTCATTTAATAGTTTTAAAAATTTGTAAGTGAATTTTATCAAATAATTTTTACATTTTGAGTAAAAATTAATTAATAAGATTTAAAGTCAATAATTTAAATTAATTTTAAATTGTTAAGTGTTAATATTCAAAGTAATAAAATGGATTTTGAATATTTGTTGCGTTTAATTTTTTTTTATTTAATTTAATTTCAAAATTTGTTGCATTAGTTTATTGTTTATTTAATTTATAAATCTGATGGAAACAAGTTGAGTTCATATCATCCGAAGGAGGGTAACGCTGTCATTTAAAAACTAAGTTAATTTACAAATATACCCTCCACTTACGGTGTATCGCGGAAGTCTGAAAAGAGAAGGGCGAGAGGGAACTCCAGGGTTAGGGTTTGCAGCAATGGAGGGTTGGGACCCAAACACGAAATCGGCACTGACGCAGATCCCTCTTCTATCCATAAAAGCAGGTCCACGCGACGGAGCAGCATGGACGCAGAGGCTGAAAGAGGAGTACAAGGCATTGATAGCCTACACAGGGATGAACAAGTCCAACGACAACGATTGGTTCAGAATATCGGCGGCCAACTCTGAAGGAACCAGGTGGACCGGAAAGTGCTGGTATGTTCATAATCTCCTCAAATACGAGTTCGACCTGCAATTTGACATCCCTGTCACATATCCCTTAACTGCCCCCGAGATCGAGCTTCCTCAACTCGATGGCAAGACACATAAGGTTCTTTTATTTTTATTTTTCGCAGCATTGCCTTTTTCGGCAATTAATTTTCGCAGGTTTTATTTTTTATTTTTTATTTATTTTGGTGGTATTGGGTTTCAGATGTACCGAGGAGGGAAAATTTGTTTGACCGTGCATTTCAAGCCTCTCTGGGCCAAGAACTGGTACGTGTTTTCTTTGAAATGTTAATGAAGTTCATGTGTCTATTTCTTGTGATCTTTTGACCCATTTGGCTGAATAAAGGACCGAGGGAAACAAAAGGAGAAAGGAAATTTATAAACTTTATGCTGGTGTTGATTTGGTATCTGTGAGATATATAGTGTCAAGAATTTTTTTTCCTGACCAATGTGAGATATCATAATCACCTTCATGTAGGCATAATGTTCTCATGAAATCTTAGGGCCATAATTACCTATTCATGGCAAGATTCAAAACAATAAAAAGGAACATGAAAAGGTTAGATCTAATGTTAACTCAATTATTAAAAGAAACTGAACTTTATAACTGAAAACGGTCATCACACTTGATCTAATCCAACCCCCACTAAACTAAGAAGTCTATGGGACCATTTCCCATACGACTATATCTCTAATAACATTTTGTAACACCTCGAACTCGGAGGCTAAGGGTTGCATGTTAATTAACATGTTAATCTCAAACAACCAAAAGGAGAATGTCTTTGACAAGCTAAATCAAATAGCAACATGATGCTTTCTAAAATTATTTAGAATAACAATATGGCTAAAATAAAATATCTTCCAACATAATGATTTAAGTCTCTAAATTTGAGTTAACATTCTCCCAAAACAAGAATATCAACTAATTGCTAATATTAAGAAATCAAATATCAAATTAGTAATTCCTAAAATCCATAAAATGAGCATGGGCTAGAGAACTAATGCAAAATCCCTTCCTAATCTACACTAATCTTGGCTATTATTTGGAGTACCTAAAAAGGTTTAGAAAAGGGTTAGTTGGACAACCCAACAAGGAATAACTTTTTTGATAGGTAAATAAGAAAATATATTAAAAGTGGAAAGAAAAGGTGCACCAAGTACACATGGAGTATACAAAGAGTGCCAAAAAGTAGGCAAAAGGAGAAAACATCAAATTGTTTTTTTGATAGATGGGAAAACATCAAACCATTACCCAAACCCAAAGGGCTTCAAAACCGACATAACCAA
Source organism: Vitis vinifera (assembly GCF_030704535.1). Classification (NCBI taxonomy): domain Eukaryota; kingdom Viridiplantae; phylum Streptophyta; class Magnoliopsida; order Vitales; family Vitaceae; genus Vitis; species Vitis vinifera. The sequence goes on along the minus strand of NC_081822.1, from coordinate 6,548,392 downwards.
GCCCTAATATCCTAAGAATACAAGACTAACAAACCAACCATGAAAAACGAGCAACAAGAGCCTACCTCACCAAAAACCACACCCCTAAGCCACTACTTGACTCACAAACCCACAAACCCAAAAAAAACAAAGAAACCAATGACTATGAAAACCTAACACAAAAAGAGAAGATGATAAACAACCTTTTCCTCTCCACCTCCTGTCCCCACACTTGACCTATCCTAGGCACTTAGAAATCAAATCCAACTTATACTTCCTACTTCTTCTTCCTTTATCGCTTGATGGATTGTAGTTAACAGAGCAATCCAACTTTCGAAGTTTCATTTCAAATTGAGAAGCAGGGGAAAGCCTTCTCTTACGTCTTGATCTTGTTGCTTTACGACCCTTTTGGGCTTCCGATTTTCACAATAGGGAGTCAACTTCCTTCTTAAAGCCTTCCATAGGCAAACCTAAGTTCTTACTGAAGGAGAGAAAATTCCTGTAAGCCAAATTTGCAAAGTTTTCCCCGAACACCACATTATTCCCTCCCATCGAGTCTTCCCTCGGGCAATCCTATCGTAAAACAACCTTTTTGAGTTCGCACTCATGTCAGTGGAAGGAAGAGTTATTGGGAAATTCAGATCCAAACCCTTTATGGAAAGCAAAAGCAAAGGCCTGAACTCCTCAACCTTGCTTTCAACCAAAGACCCCTCATTCAACTCCTTCCATGGGATAAGGCTATTATCCCTTGCCAACGAAGCACCCCCGTCTTTGAGAGAAGAAGAAGAAGGAGATGGGGCAAGAGACCTTCCTCCCCAAGAACAAAGCAGCACACATACCCAAACCCGCAAAGCCATTGGCTTCAACAAAGACGGTGATATTAGCAAACGACAAACCAATCCGAGGACATAGGGTCATTGACAAGATGTAGGGATCAGGAGGAAGCATTTGGGTCCTCAAATCTTCACTAGTAAGCATGAGGGGTCTCTTAAGCGAACCATTGGGTCTGCTAGTGCAAGGGCCCTTAGCATAAAAGGCTTGGCCCAAAGCAGGGAAGTCAAAATCCAAAGTGGGTCAACCCAAAGAGCAATAGGCCAAGGCAGTAGGAGGAAGGCTAGGCATAATGTACTCAAAGCTTGCCTCTTCCCAGCTTGATGGAGACAAAGGGCTTGAACCTCTGCTTGTTGACCCAAGATGGGCAAAAAAAGGTAGGTTCATTGGCCGACACCTCACCAACCCTGCAACCACCAAATCATTGCTGCAAGCAGAGGGCCTTGTACCTTTCAAGGCTAGGTTAACACGCAAAATCCCTATTGACGTTGGTCGATAACGTGCAAGATTCTCAAAGTCTACCCTCACTCTCTTTGCTGCGTGTGGCTTACCCTTGCAAGCGTCCCTAACTTCTAGCACCATGCAACCCTCCTTCGATGGAGCCGTTGACAAACTTGGTGGAGCCTCTCACCATAACTAAACAATGTAGGTTGAAGACCCTACCTCCACATGTAAGAGCCTAAGCATCCTCTTCTCATTGGAGCAAACTAGAATTATGCCTTATTGTAAATGTCGTTTCTCCTCTATCTCCACATCCACAAGCATAAAACCTCTGCAAACATCAACCACTCTCTTAAAGAACTCCATTCCCCTCAAGTGCGCAAGAAGCCTAATAGCTCTTACCCAAGTTTCTTTAGCAAGGGTCCCTTCCTTGAGACAACCCGCTTTTGTGTTCCACCAATCTATTTTCATACTTTTTCCTTTTACAATACAACACCCTTAGCTCTGCAACTCTTTAGAGTCCTTAGCGTTATCAAAAACTAACAAAATCAAAGCACTATCGAGCCACTTTAGATGAAGATTCCCAACTTGACTCTAGTTTCTTCTGACCCACGAACTAAGTGAACCCAAGTTCGGTGCCTCACTAGCACAACCATCCCAACTACCCATAAGACAAAGCTTCAAGCGCTCCAAATTACTCTCTATAACCTCTTGCCCGTACCATTAGTAACTACATCTATGCAAGAAACATCTTTGCATTTCTTCTACACTCATCCTTCTTTGTCTAACAAACTCTGTTGTCAATTGTGAGGAGTTGTTTGCTGGCACATCACCAATGCTCCTTAACTTGCTTGCTAGGGTCTTCCACCCCCCTCCAATACTCCTCCCTTTTAGAAAGATCAAGGAAAATCTTTTTCCCTCGGATGACAAAATCGAACATTGTAAGAATCTTCATGCGTTATTACTTTGGAGTTCCAACTTAAAAACCCTTCCTCCTTCCTTCCACTCCGATTTAATAGGCAAATTTTCGTAGTTGTCGCAACAAAGTTTAACCCCCTCCAATAGCTAAACAAAGCCTCTCTCACCAAATTTGATCCATGAGGAAAAACCCCGTCCCCTCTTTGTAATCAGGTCAACTACCTTTCCTTTAACCATCTCCTTTGAGATCTCAAAGGATTTCGAATCCACCCTAAACAAACACTTCTCCCCCATTCTTGTAGAGAACTACATTATAGCAAACCCCTTGGGTACAAAAACATATATATATGAACCCTAATCAAGTATATGTTATCAAATAAAAAAATGAAGTTATCATGTCATAACATTTGAATCATGTGTATAGGTATCAAAATTTTAAAATATATGTGCTAACTTAGAGACCTTTTCTTAATAGGTAAACAAGAATAATTCATAATAAAAACCATTTTATACAAATAATCATGAAACTCTGGTGCTAATGGAAAATGTCCAACATAATGGGACTTACAGAAGTGGCTAGCTTCAAATGTTCCTTGACGTGATGGTCAAAACCGTAGTCAATATGATGGTATGCAGTAGGTGAGTAACTATCCTACTGATTAGGTTACATAACAAATTATCACTACTCTCACCAAGGGTAGTAAAGGTCAACAATTTATTCCTTGCTGACTAGAGGTTGGATAACTAGAGTATATGAACTTTAAATAAATGCTGCACTTGTATGGGTAAGAAAAAATATTAAAATATCCCAGTTGCAGAATTCAAAAGTTAGACAAATCATATTTCAGAATGTTATTTAATGTACTTGATCGCTCTAGAAAAATATTTTAATTAATAAAAATAAGACTCATACCCTTACTTGAGATTTAAGTGCAACAATGGAGGTGAATGGATGCCTTGGAAATTTCAGAATACTTGAACAGAATTTAGAAAGGTCCTATTAGACAAATTTATATTTGTCTCTTTATTTAATAACTTGAATTTTACTTGAAGTCTCCTAATAAACCTATCTTGAATTTGATAAAAAAAAAAACCTAACTTGAAGGGCTAATGTATTTATCAACTCTAATTGCTACTTTAATATGAATAAAATTTAAAATCTAGTTACCCTTTCAATTTAGGGCTAATTCCCTTACGGGTGTTCATGAATGTTTAAGATAATCATGGATATTCATGAATATTTAAACCTTCCAAGCATCTCCCTAAATGTTCCAATAATATTTTAGGCTTATGATTTCATGCCAAATATGTCCCTAGATGTTCCAAGCTAGAATTCCATTATCAGAAGGAATGAAGAATTTTTTTAATTTTTTTTTCAAAAGGAAAAGCATTGATATGACTCAAACCCTCACCTTTAAGCCAAGCAATATCAAGCCCTACACTGCTAGGTTATGTCCAAAATTGGCAATTTATACCACCAAGATGAAACCTTAATGGTTCCAAAATGCAGGAAACTAAACCTCTGTAGAGCTTGAACTTGGGACCATACAAAACAAGGATTTTGGAGATCACAGTACCACAAAACTGCATGCTTGTGTATGGTGGGTTGATCATTTATATATATAGATCCCTTCATGCAAATCTTTTGTGTCAAGATTAAAACTAAAATCGAATATTGTAAACCTTGATTTATGTTTTCAACTTTCTTTCTCTATTTTTTTTCTTCAAGATTTAATCAAATTCCATAAAGGTTCAAAATCTTTTGCTACAAACTAAAATCAAAGATCATAATCTCAAACTTAGAGAATCCTTGGAGAATCAATGATAAGAATTTACTTACCTTTAAAAGATGAAATTGAGAGAAGAATCCTTGACGGTTTAGATGTGGAAGCCATAGTATTTCTTCTTGCTCATGTATGACTAATCATAATAGGGATATAATTATCCGGGGCTTCTATTCTATCTATAATTTTATTTATTTATTTTGCAAAAGAAATCTTTTGTTTTATGCGTTTATACCTTTCCCCTATCATTATTTTTTTCATAAATATTTATGAGCAAACCTCCTTCTCCTTGACATTAGATTTGGAGTTTTACATCTTTACCCATTAAGGAATGCCAAGGGTATTTGACTTGGGTCTAGGTAGTGGTAGAGATTTGAATGCCAATACTAGCTTAAAATCTATTATTATAAGCAAACTCCACTAAAGGCATCTAATTCTCCCTATTGCCTCCTAGATCTAAGACACATGCAACATATCTTTCAAAATTTGAGTCTCCCCTTTAGATTAACCATCTATTTGAGTGTGAAATGCAGTACTAAAGCTCAATTGGTCACATTGCATAAACATTGCTACACTTTTTGATTAGGTTTTTTAAATTTATATTTGTTATTTGCTTATCAAAAACAAAAGGAGCTCTATTAGGTCTTCAAAGTTTTTTGCAAACTTGTCCAAAATCTAGAAGTAAAGTGAGTATCTCCATTGGAAACGATGGATATAGGTACCCTATTGTCTCAATATTCTTAACATAAAAAGAGGCCAATCTATTGAGAGTAAAGGTGGTTTGCATAGATAAGAAGTGGGCTGATATCGCTAGTCTATCAACAATCACCCACACTTCATTGCTACCTCCACATGACCTAGGTAACCCAGAAACAAAATCCATGGTAACATGCTCCAACTTTCATTCAGGGATAGAAAGGAATTGTAATTGTCCTCTAGGTTGCTAATGTTCGACCTTAATTTGTTAACAAACCAAACACTGTGCTACAAATTGGGCAATATCATGCTTTAACCTAGGTCATTGGTAGGACTGTTTCATGTTTCTATTCATCATAGTTCCCCAGAATGAATTGCAAATCTAGAATGATAGGTTTCAACCCTATTACTTGGGAAACCCATTGTCTACTTCTGAACTTTAGAATCCCATCATATGAAAGTATAAAATCGGGGGCAGCTTGGCACCTTTTCTTGTTTCATTCATGATCTGTACCAATTCTAGATCATCTCCCTATAAAGACTTAATCCTGTTAATGAGATTTGGCCGCATACTAACACTAGCCAACAATGCTCTAGATTCCAGAATTCCAAACTTCTTGTAAACCTTTCAAATTAGATAACTGATGGGGTTGCCTCACTCTCAAAGTTTCCAAGGAACTTGATGACTTCTGACTTAAGGCATTCACAACCACATTTGGCTTGCCGAGATGATACAAAATAGTGCAAATCATAATCCTTAAGGAGCTTAAGCCACCTTTTCCATTTTTTTTTTTGATAGGTAAATGGAAATTGTATTAATGGAAAAAGAAAGTATACATGACGAATACAAAGCAACCAAAGACCCAAAAAAGTGTGAAGAAGCAAAAAACTAGCAATTGTGCTTTATGAAGAGCCTAACCAGTCCACGAAATCTAACAATGACAAAGAATCATCCCTATTGTACATTCTAACCCAATCCAGAAAAAGATACAAAACAAAACTTTTAATTGTTTGGTTCAAGCTTAAGCCACCTTCTTTGACTCATTTAATTCTTTCTAGGAAGATAAATACTTTAAATTGCTTTGGTTTGTATAGATATCATAGGCCTCATCATATATGTAATGTCTCCAAATCTTAAGAGCAAAGACCATAACTACCAACTCCAAGTCGTGAGTGGGATAGTTCTGCTCATATAGTTTCAATTGCATGCCACCACTTTCCCATGTTGCATCAACACACAACCCGAACTTTGATGAAACGCATCACTATAAACTACATATCCTCCTCTGTGTGTGAGGGGGGGGAACTTGGAGGGGAAAATTCATCTAGTTAAATGGGAGGTGGTTTGTACAGACAAGAACAAGGGTGGGCTAGGCCTAAAGAAGATAGTCATGTTGAACAAAGCCTTGCTTGGTAAGTGGATATGGAGGTATGCTTGCGAAAAAGATAATCTTTGGAAACAAGTGATCACAACGAAGTATGGGCAAGAGGATCTTGGATGGAGGTCAAAGAAGGCAAATGGGGAGGTTGGAGTAGGGGTTTGGAAGGAGATCTTGAAAGAATTTGATTGGTGCTGAGATAACATGGTGTTTCTACAAAGCCCTTAGTCCTTAGTTTTGATATTTGTATTCTGTGCATGAAGCATGGGGAATCAACAGATCATCTTTTTCTTCATTGTTCCTTGACGATTGGGTTGTGGCACAGGTTATTTCAGTTAGCTAAGATGGATTAGGTTCCCCCAAGGAGCATCTTTGACATGATGTCCATCAAATTTAATGGTTTTGGTTCTTCTAAGAGGGGGATAGTTTTGTGGCAAGCTACGAGCATCGCTCTAATTCGGGTTGTGTGGTGGGAGAGGAACGCGAGGATTTTTGAGAATAAAGTAAAGAATTCAGAGTATCTTTGGGACTCTATTGTTTTCCTTGCTTCTCTTTGGGCTTTTTGTTCCAAGGTTTTTAAGGGGACTCCCTTTAATGTGCTATAACCTGATTGGTTAGCGGTGTGTACACCATAAGGAATGGTCCTTTATAGACTGTTTGCTTGTTTTACAGTGTAATTTCCTGTAGTTTAGTTTTCTTTGGCGGGAGGATTTCTCATCCTTCTATTTGTACTTTTTTTTATCTATCAATATATCTTTGTGTCGTTTCCAATAAATAAATAAAAACATGGTGTTTCTAGCTAGGAAGGGCACCAAAATCAGATTTTGGATAGATATTTGGTGTACTGATACACCGCTGTCCCATTGCTTCCCTCACCTCTTTGTCATGGCTGTTCATAGGAATGCAACGGTTGAGGAAATGTGGGACCAAAATTCTGGTCAAGGAGGCTGGAACCTAAATTTTTTGAGGGACTTTAATGATTGGGAGTTGGATATAGTTGGGGATTTGCTACATGTTTTGAGGGGTCATAGGCCTTCTTTGGAGGAAGATTTAGTTCTTTGGAGGCGAGGTAGAAATGGCCAGTTCAAGGTCAAGGAAGCTTATAGTTTGCTGGCCAATCCTAATGACACTGTTTTTCCTTCAAGGAGTATTTGGGTGGATAGGGTGCCAACTAAAGTCGCTTTCTTTGCTTGGGAGGCGACGTGGAGGAAGGTGCTCACTCTGGATAGGCTCCAAATAAGGGGGTTGCAACTTCCTAATTGCTGTTTTTTATGTGGTTGTGAAGAAGAAAATGTAAATCATATTCTTATACACTGTATAGTGGTTTGAGCTTTGTGGGATATTGTTCTTGGGTTAGTAGATGTTAAATGAGTTTTTCCATAAACTGTAAAGCTTAACTAGCTGGAGGAGCCCCTTTGTGGGGAAGAAAAGGAAAAAGGTTTGGAAATTCATCCCGTTGTGTATTTTTTGGACGGTTTGAAAGGAGAGGAATAAATTAGCTTTTAGAGAGAGTGTGTTAAATATCTAGAAATTAAATAATTTTTTTGTCTATAATTTATGGAGCTGGGCCAAATTGTATTTAGGTGAGGAGTCTCTCTCCCTTATAGACTTTTTGAAGTGGGTAACATCCACTTAAAGGGAGGTGAATCTTTTATAGTTTTGTTGTTTTTTTGAGGTCTTAGCTGCCTTGTATACCCCCTGTATGCTTTGTGGCTTTTTGCCTCTTTCTTAATGCATTTCTTATTTACTTATCAAAAAAAAAAAAACTACATATCCTCCTAAGCATAAAGGAATAGTTAATGCCAGGTTAGACATGAACCTATTCTTCAATTTTCAATTATAGGGGATTCTGGTATCCATTGTTTTAGATATACTTGCTTCTTGATTTTAGAGAAGCTTGCAGAAAGTTTTGGAGACTCAATTGAGCTTTAGTACTCCATTTCATCCTTAGATAGATGGTCAATTTGAAAAGATGATTCAAATTTTATAGGATATGTTGCGAGCATGTATCGTAGATTTGGGAGCCAATTGGGAGGATCATATTCTTTTAGTGGAGTTCACTTATAATAATAGCTTCAAGCTATTGTTGACATTCAAATCACAATTGCAATCCATAACATAAGCCAAATACCCTTGACATCCTTTTCTAAGTATAGATGTTATACCCTAAATCTAATCGGGGAGAAGAATGTCTTTTCAGGAACATTTATGGAAAAAATGATGGGAAAAAGGTATGAATTGGAATAAAACAGAGGACTTCTTTTGCAAAATAACACACAAACACACACACTAGAAACATTAGATAATTGTAACCCTATTTTGATTAGTCATAAATGAGCAGAAAGAAAGACCTAAGGCTTCCAAATATAAAATGCTTAAGAGTTCTTCCAAGTTCATCTTTTAGAGGTAAGTAAATTCTTACAATTGATTTTCGAAGGATTCTAAGTTTGAGACTTGGATCTTTGATTTTAGTTTATACGAAAATATTTTGAACCTTAAAGGAATTTGATTTAATCTTGGAAAAAAAAATAAAGAGAAATTAGTTGAAACCCAAGACATTGTTGAAAACATAAATCATGGTTTACAATATTGGATTTTAGCTTTAATCCGAATTGACCATGTCACCTTTGGCTTCTGGGTTTTTGAAACCCAATACAAGTCATTCTCATATTGGGTTTTTGAGTGTATCATCTGAATTGACCATGTCACCTTTGGCTTCTGGGTTTGGGGTTTTATAGAATTAGTATAAAATGTTTATGATTATCTTGACTTGGTGTTCCAGCAAATGAAAGTTTTGCCTATTACTAGGCCTTTCATGGCAAAGGATTGAGCTCCTGATGTAAAATACTCCAACACTTTTTGATATGTTTCAAATTCTCAGTGGCTAGTCACTGAGAATTTTGCCTGGTTATCACACATAAAGGACCATGGCTGAAATTTTGCACAGAGAGGAAGCCAATAGTGCTAAACATGTCTTAGAAAGGAAGGACTTTTGTTGTTGTTTTATTTATTTCTATATTATTTTTTTTTGACTTTTTTTTAGCTTCCTATCATTTCCTTTTTTAGAATCAAATGGAGCTTTAGGGTTCATTTCAAAAGTGTAATTAGGCTAGGATAGTTGTGATTTAAAAGTTTCCCCATTTTACAGGTTTGTTTTCCTCTTTATGCTTTGAAATAATTTGCGATATTATTTATTTACTTGTTTGTTTGTTTGTTCTTAAAGAAGGCATTCGATAAGGTTTTGAGTATTAAGGGGAGAAAACAAGACCAAGAATTGATTTGCATCATCATTGAAATGGTCAAATTACTTTAAGGGTGGAAAACAAGACCAAGAATTGGCTTGCATCATCATTGAACTGGTGAAATTACTTAGCTATGTTTTTAGGCAAGTTTTGCAAAATAATGGTTAGTAATGAAGAGGAAGCCATGTTCCATCATTTTGATAGAGTTGGAATACATTGTTTTGTTCCTAAAATGACAACAAATGAGGGTGTTTACAATACAATAATGAGGATCTACGATCTAAAATGCCAAGGGGGGAAGCATGAAAGATTTTTTATTTTTTCCTGCCAGAGAACCATATAATCATCTCATATTTAGTTTACTCTATTATCTTCCGTCACCATGCATGCATGGCATCTGCTTGCAACATGCTTTATTTTTATTTCTAGAAGCATTTATTTTCTTGTCCTTTCCTCCTGAGATTGATATTGGTTTTCATTTCAACAGCCCTAGATTTGGCATAGCTCATGCACTTTGTTTGGGTCTTGCACCATGGCTCGCAGCAGAAATTCCGATACTCGTGGATTCTGGAATGATTAAGCACAAAGATGATTCAGCTTCATCCAGCGAGTCTTAGCAATTGTTTGTATTGTTAAGGCTGTAAAAGTGTTAGTCATCAAAGCTTGGTGAAAGAAAATAAATGCTGGGGTATGATTTTGCAATTTTCGAGATGGTCCCTGAGGTGTACAATTTATCAACAGAGATTATGAACTCAAAATCTATATGATTAGAAAATTGCTCTCCAAGTGCTTCTTGCTTTCTTCAAGTCTAATTCAGTCATGTCTGATATTATTAGTGTTAACTGCTGGTTCTAATTGGATTTCCAAGTTATAGACGCAGGAAAACGACACGGGAAGTCTATAAAAAAAAATTAATTAATTTTTTGTGAAAGTCAAAACGAAACAACAATTTATAAATTTCGAGTCTGTTTGGTAATGATTTTAAAATACGTTTGTAATTTTTGTAGCACTTAAATTTTTTTATTTTTTAAATATTAAAAGGGATAGGAACATTTTTTAGAATCATTCATCTTTCTTTAATCTTCTAAATCAGTTGGACTTTATGTTTTTTTATAAGATGTTTTTAATTCAAATTTTAAGCATTAAAATGTTTAGACAGCGTATTTTTGGAAAAAAAAAAAGGAAATTATTATTTAAATTATAATTTTGTCCATAATTTTCTATTTAAGAGAATTTTACGTGTATATATATATTATCAGTTTTCTAATCTTTTGAAAATTTTCTATTAATATTAAAATTTAATATTTGGTCTTCCAATATTTTCCTCAGTGCCTTCATTAATGACGTGTGTGAAACTGTAATTTTTTTTAGGTTGGACCTACCACACTGAAGCTAATATTAACGTTTATTAAGCACGTTTGTAGATTCAAATGTGGACTAACCACCAAAACATTCATTGAGCTGAAGAAGCTAGGGTCCAACTTTTCCATGGAAACAAACATGTGATGGGATTTTGATAAGCGTTTCTTTTACACCAAACACAATATCCTGATTATTTGCAAAGCAAAGTTGATGCACTAAAACCAAGCAATCCTGTTTCTTGAATACTAAAGAAAAGGAATGGGAGGCGGTGGGAGCGGGGTTGGCAAAAAAGTTGCAGAGCTATCTTGAGATGCACCCTCATTTTGTACTAAAATGAAAATAAGTTCAATTGAAGCCAAAGGATACCCCATTTGGAAACCTCAATCTTCCTAAGCTAGCAAAAGGGCAAGTGGGCAACTTGTATCATCAACAAAGCTCGGTGTTAACTGTTAAGAGTAATGAATATGATGGAAGATGTGTCCAAAAGCAGGCAGCGAATAATGAATATCTCCCAGAGATATATGTGATGTAGGCTGTAAAATATTTAAAACCGTGGAAGGGCCCATGGCCCCATATCCTGAAATGTGAGTACGCATCGTCTCCACGACCTTTTGTGAAGAAAGTTGTGGCAACTGGAGACCTGAAATCCTAGGGGCCAATCCCCATCACATATCCTCGCTTGCCCTTCTTCCCACCTTATCCCTTTCCTCAAGGCTCAACAACAAACAACCCGCACCTCCAACTCTGACGCTATATTTTGATGATTTTAGTGGCAGCTAATGTCACTTCTCCATTTCCTAACTACACAAATTTGTTTCACAATTCCACCTAATTATTTTTCAAAACTAATAATGATTAAAATTCTAACATAAAAAAAAAAAAAGATTAAAATTTATGCATATAAATCTGAGTGATGGCTATTGATTAGAAGCGAGAGAGGGCATTTGGTCGGAGAGATGGCCCAGTAAAGGGGAGTGTGGATAAAACGTGCGTTCCACCCGCCAATCAGAAAACAGAGAAATCACAATCCCTTGCGATTGCCTGATTGGGGCTTGGTCAATATTCTCCACTGCTCCCACCCAACTCCTCCTCCTCACTCCTAACTCAATCACCCCAATCTTTCTTTTTCTCTCACCCAGAATTAACAACAATTCCATTAACACATTTCACGAGCTCTAAACCTCCATCTCTCTCCCTCTCTCTCCCCCTGATTTCTAGGGTTAGGGTTTTGGGAGCAGTGCAGAGCGCCATGGCTGTGTCCAGCAGTCTCGCTGCCTCATTTACGGGGGCCAAATTGGAGACTCCTCCATTCTTGAATTCGGTCTCATCCTCGAGGTCTTCTTCTCAATATCGCATTTTCTGCAAGCCCGCCCGCACTCGGCGATCCCTAATTCAGAGAGGGGCTTCCTTAAATTCTAGGTGTGAGGTTGCGTCTGACGCCTTGGTTGACACCGATTCCACCAGGTCTTCCAGCGTCTCTGCTCTTGAACAGCTCAAGACCTCTGCTGCTGACAGTGAGTTCTCTTTTCCCTTTTCGTTCTTGTTTCTTTATTTCTGGAAGTTAATTTGTGCTTTCGGGTGTTTTTCTTTTGAATGTGATTGTGATTTGTTAGTTTGTTGGGTTTTCATAACTCTTTTGATGAATTCTAAATCAGTAATTTTCTTTAACTCTAATGGCCTATCTTACTTTGAATGCGCATGTCTTGTTCTATTTTGTTAGTTTGAGCTTATTTCTTGGGAGAAATGTTTGACTGGTTTGGTTCATTGTATGAGTTTCTCATAGTTACATCAATAAGTAAGAAAATTCTCATTAGCTGATGGGTAGTATTTATTCGAAGGAAAGAAATGATCAAGGCAAAACAGAAAGGAAACAGTGATCATATCATAGTAGTCATTTCCATATTTAATGCACAGATGGTGAATGTAGTGAGCATTATTATCTTTGCAATGCTGCAATTCATAAATGTTGGAAGTTTTATGAGTTCCGCAATTGTTTAGCATGAATCTGAAAGGTTGTAATTTGGATCCTGAATCTCAAATTACGAATGGTTATCTCCTCTTTACTTCGCAAGTGTCACCCTGTGATTTCTTAGGTAAGTGTTGGTTGTACACACTGCAGTTTCATTTCATTACCATTCTTTTGTTCTACTTTTCCCTTCTCTTTGAAAATTCACATCTTTTGTGGATATTTATGTCCTTTATGCCTGAATATTTGCAATTATCAAAGAACAAATTGTCATATATTTGCTTCAGTGGGTGAAGGACTGTGGCTTCTGTTCTTCAACAGAGAATTTGTTGCCCTACATTTTAGATTCTGCTTTATAACAAAAATCTGTTCTTTATAAAATATTCAAATAAAATCATAGTTTTACTAAGCTTTGGATTATCCTATGTATTGAATCATGAAACCATGTACTTTACGCCAGATTTTATTACATGGTGTTTTTTGCTGCAGAAAGAGCAATGTTCACTTCTTTTTCTACTAGTGATTTTTTCACTCTGTCAGCCCATATCTTCTGAACTTTCTGATATTTTGGACTCTTTTACTGGTTTTTAGCAAATAATATGAGCTAACTTGCTTTTAGCATATAACATGAGATAAATTATTCTTTTCCCTTTTTATGGAGGTTGTCTGATACTCTTCACAAAATATTGGTGATTGTTTCCTGGAGTACTGGTGTTCTTTTTTCTTATTTTATTTTTTGGATACAATCTCATGATTGACGTTTATCAGGGTATACAAAGGAAAGGAGCAGCATTGTGGTCATTGGCCTTAGTATTCATACTACACCTGTTGAAATGCGTGAAAAGCTTGCAATTCCAGAGGCTGAGTGGCCACGAGCCATTGGTGAGCTGTGTAACTTGAATCATATAGAAGAAGCTGCTGTTCTCAGTACCTGCAACAGGATGGAGATATATGTTGTAGCTCTATCCCAGCATCGCGGGGTTAAAGAAGTGACTGAATGGATGTCAAAGGTGCCTACTTTCTCTCCATCTATATTGTGTTTGTTTAGGCTTCCAGTAAGATCCTTTTGTCAACAATTTTTATTATGGGAAAACGATAATTTGTGGTTAATGGGGAAGTTGGAATACATTGACCTTTACTATATAACTTGGGTGCTCTTCAGGATAAGGTAGCATGTATGCTTAGTGATTGAGATCCAACATGCTATGGCTTCTAGCTTCTAAGATGTAGTTTACTTTGAACATAAGTTGACCTTGGGAACAATAAATCCAAACTGTCCCAGGTGGTTCCTGCTATCCATCCATTTCCCTTTTCTCCATTAAGTTTGACCCAACTTGTCTGCCTACATCGTACCTGATCTTCGCTTACTCACCCAGATCACGGGAAGCAACAACATTTTGTAGCGTAGTCTGAAACCATCATCATCCAAAAAAAGGCTGACTTTTTTTCTGGGTTAAAGTGAAGTGTCAGATGTTCTACAAATGTAAATGTGCTTACAGTTTGCTAAAAATCATTGTGCTTCTGGCAGACTAGTGGGGTTCCTGTTTCAGAGCTTTGTCATCACCGGTTTTTGCTGTATAACAAGGATGCTACACAGCACCTGTTTGAGGTATCTGCTGGGCTAGACTCTCTTGTCCTAGGAGAAGGTCAAATCCTTGCTCAAGTTAAACAGGTTGTAAAAGTTGGGCAAGGTGTTGTTGGCTTCGGGAGGAACATTAGTGGGCTGTTCAAGCATGCAATCACTGTTGGAAAGCGGGTTAGAACTGAGACAAACATTGCTGCTGGTGCAGTTTCTGTAAGCTCAGCTGCTGTGGAACTGGCCCTCATGAAGCTTCCTGAATCCTCACATGCTACCGCCAGAATGTTGGTGATTGGAGCGGGCAAAATGGGGAAGCTTGTAATCAAACACTTGGTGGCAAAAGGATGCACAAAGATGGTCATTGTGAATCGAGGTGAGGAAAGAGTTGCCGCAATCCGAGAGGAGATGAAGGATGTTGAAATAATCTACAGACCTCTTACAGAAATGCTAGCCTGTGCTGCTGAAGCAGATGTGGTTTTCACTAGCACTGCATCAGAAACCCCTTTGTTTTTGAAAGAGCATGTTAAGGATCTCCCTGCTGTTGGTCAGGATGTTGGGGGTTTGAGGCTGTTTGTTGATATCTCCGTTCCTAGAAATGTCGGTGCATGTGTCTCAGACCTTGAAACTGCACGAGTTTACAATGTTGATGACCTGAAGGAGGTTGTGGCTGCTAATAAAGAGGATCGACTCCGAAAAGCAATGGAAGCTCAGGCAATTATCACAGAGGAATCGAAACAATTTGAAGCTTGGAGAGATTCGCTGGAAACTGTTCCCACTATCAAGAAATTAAGGGCCTATGCTGAAAGAATCAGAGTCGCAGAGCTGGAGAAATGCTTGTCAAAGATGGGTGATGATATCTCAAAGAAAACAAGGAGAGCTGTGGATGATCTTAGCAGAGGTATAGTGAACAAGCTCTTACATGGTCCAATGCAGCACCTGAGATGTGATGGCAGCGACAGCCGGACCCTGAGTGAGACCCTTGAAAATATGCATGCTCTCAATCGAATGTTCAGCCTTGAGACAGAGATATCTTTGTTGGAACAGAAGATTCGAGCCAAGGTGGAACAAACACAGAAGTAAGCTCCTGTCTCAAATGTCTCCAATAACACATCTTTCACTTCCTCAAATTTGAATAAGGGGAAAACTTCCTCACCTGTCAGTAGTAGTATTATTACTGTTGTAATCTTCATTCAAATAGATAAACAGTAAAGGTCCCTGTGGGGAAAAATTCATTTGTTGGTAGTACCCTTTTGCTTAACTCTCATTCGGGTTTCCTTCACGTCCAAGTGTGTTCTTTGGTTGCCATTCGGCCTCGTAGGATACAAATGAGGATTTATAAGGTCAGCGTTATCCATGTACCGGATGTTGTGTCCCAACTCTATGGTCTGTATCTGGAATTCTATCATTCCATGTAATTAATCTACTGATTATTTCAATTCTGAGATTTACATGCTATTTTGCGAAGCTTTCATTAGGATTTTTTCTTTTTTTAATTTCTGAATGTTATTTTAAGGTGAAAATTTACAACTCTGAATGGAAAGATTTTTTCTGAAAATCATATGCTCTCAAGTGATTTCCCAGTTTCATCCGCTGCTGCAGACTCAAACAGAAAATCATAGAGCTACAATGCCATTTTGTGGGTGTACTGCCAGCAGAAACTTGAGGTTCTACCTCCCGTAGTTTGAGCTGTCAATTTAGCAAGTTTGGATGGTCTTGGCAATTGGTTTGGACTGGCAGTTATGCGCGGCCCATTTTCTGGGACAAGCTTGTAGCTGAGTCACCTTGGCCCAAAAATATGCATCCCACTCTGAATTGACAAAAAAAAAAGAAAAAAAAGAAAAAAAAAAACCAAATAAACTGCTTGAATCTACGACCACAAAATTATAGTACCAGTTCTCTTCATCTATCTAAAAGTAACTTTAAGCTTTCCGAATAGAAAATAAATACTTAAACTGCATATAGAAGGCATTGTATAGGTGGAGCTTTGGGCCATGAACCTTAAAACTAATATAACTTAAACCAAATTGTACTTAAAGAAGCATAATATTGGTTTGATTCACTATCTAGGAGGGTGATGAATTAAATTTAAAAAAAAAAAAAAGATTAGTTGGGTTTCAATTACTTTAAATTGAAGAATAAATGGATGGATGAAGATTTCCCATGGTGGAATCAAACCCATTTAAAGACAAAAACCTCAATTAAATAGGATCATGTTTACAATAGATTAAAAATGCGAAAAATAGAAGTAATTAAAAAAAAAAAAAAATTCTTCTTAGGAAGAAGTAAAAGTGACGAACAGGTAAAGTGAAGAGTAAGAGGGAGAGCGAGAGGCTGAAAAGGGAATTTACAGGAAGTGGGTGTTGAGGTACAGAAAAACAGAGAGAAAGGTTGAGAGTGATGGAGGTTGGCTCTTGGCAAGCACCAACAACCTTGAGAGAGGCGAATGGCGGTCCCCACATCTTCACATGATGCCATCTACATCTCTGCAATTCATGCATCTCAATTTCAACGTAGATATCAGCTGGTGTTTGGAGAGCGAAACAACAGGAATTGCCAGATTGGGCAGCAGAGCCAGGACAGTGCGACAGGAACGCGTCGAAGTGGGAGATGCTGATTGATTTTGACTCCTGAGTTTCCCTGGGCCCCTAACCAAACCATCATTGCTGTTGCCTTTTTCTTTTTCCCTTGAATTTTGTTATATGGCGCGAGGTAATCTCACGGTCAGCAATCGGTGTGGGAATAATTGTGTGAGATGAATATTATTTGTCTTTTTGGAAGATTAGCATTTCATCTAATTATTTCAAATGATTTAGTATCATTCGGCTTTCCACCCCCCTTTTTATCTTGTTCATTTCTTGAGATTGACTTATATCATGGGGCTTTATGGTTGAATTATATGCTCTATTATTTTGATGATGCATTGTATATATTTGAATTTTTGAATTTTTATTAATTGCATTCTAAAAAAGGTTTGAATTCAAATTGAAGCGATAGCAATGAAATGACCCTATATGAAGCAATTCTCTCTTGTGTTTAATTTACAAATGGAAATATACATAAGATATTTTTTCTATTATATGTGTAGAACAATGTCATCATTTATAAATATTGTACAAGTGTTTTGCTTAAGGTTTTTGTTTTAAGAATGTCTTATGAACACTATTGACTAATTGTTAAGTAGAATCATAATCTTGTTTTTTTTTTTGAGTTTTTTTTTTCAAATATAATTTGAGATTACCTTAGGATACCCCGTCCCCCTTCTTTAGCCTTGTTTTTAAAAAAATTGTGTTTTTTTTCCTTTTTTCTTGTGATAAAGGAGAGATGATTTAAGGTTTCCTAATATCATCACTTGATAATAATGACCAACAAGAGTTGTAAATAGAAAATTAAATATGGCAACTAAAGCAAATAGTGTAGCTCACTAGCTTCTATGACTAGCCCACTTGCCTCAACCTAACTTTAACAAGCCAACTCCATTCAAGGTTTCATTACCCTTTTGTAGCTTAACAATAAACTCGTGATTCTATTGAACCTCTGATTAGCCACATCATTTTAAGTTTGTTTTTCCTTTATTTAGCTTACTATATAGTCTTTTTTCTTCTTGTTAGTGATTTAAGCAAGCTTGGATCAACAAATGAGCCAACATGCGAAGCTATGACTATTAGAGAAAAATGTCCATGTCTATAAAACAAACAAGCTTAGCCTTTTGTACTTGGGTTTAGATTATGTGTTTTGTGGGAGAAGTGTAAGATTGATTTGTTTAAGTACTTAGGGTAAACAAGTTAGGTAGTCTGCTTCCTCTTTGAGTTAAATATAGGCTTTCAAGTAGTATTTCATATAAGAGTACAAACAAGTAAGTAAACTAGCTAGTCATATTCACAATGACTTAGTACCTATAGCTATCTAAGACACTCAAGGCTTGTGTAAATACCGTTGGAACACTTTTCTTAATATGCTATGCATGTTAAAAAGTGAAGATTGGTTACATATCATATCATGGTTATATTCTTGATAAAGGTTTTCACGTGCACCATAAAAAAGGAAAGGCATATGAACATTGATACTCTTTCTTTATCAATGTCATTTAAGAATATTGTTATATGAAAACTTGATAGAATTCCTTATAGTTTTGGATCGTACCTATAGGAGGTATTTAGTGGAACTATAACAAAGTTGTATCTTAAAAGCTAGAGTGATAAAGGTGTTCAATACGATTTCTCGCATCATTATATAAACTAAACTTTGGTATTATGAATTGAAATATATAGATGATTCTTCTTTTATGAAATCAGTGGAAGAGGAGATTTGAAGAATTCCTCCCAAGCTTCGCAATATTAGATGTTGTATTTTGGAGGTCAACTCTTCATATTTCTTTTTGAGCGTCTAAGCTATTGGAATAAGATTTGACTATTGGTGGGTTTGTTGGTCCTTGGATGACAATTCTCCCTTCAAGTGGCGTTCACACTCCTCTTACACCAGATGAGGCTACAAAAAGGTGTGTTTGGAGTCTTTGGACATACCCATTTGGTGGCTAAGTTAGCTTAAGAGGATTTTTTTGGTAGAGTTTCCTCAATGATCAAATTGCATACCTTTGCTTCTAATATTGAGATGGCTTTTATAGGAGGAAATTTATAACATTCCTCTTACTTTTATGGCTACACCTTTACTGTACATTTAATGCTTAACGTTCAATCATTGATTGTTTGTAACAATTGTTTTTTTTTTTTATGTGAATAACGACTACCAAGTTGTTCATTGAAGACACATAATGAATTTATTTATGATGGTTAGTTGCTTGGGTAGATAAGGTTGTTCGATAATACTACTTGAGGTGGTTTACTCTTCTAGGTGCCATACTACTCAGGGTTGTTCATCTGAATAGCTCCCCACATGGTTGATGCTTTGTGCTTCTTGAATTGTTAGTTGATCATAGTAATTGAAGGATTCACCTAGTCCCAAATCTTAATTACACTAGGTTGTAGGTTGCATGACTCTTCCTAAGGTGAAAACCTAATTTCAAATTCAAAAAGCTCTACTTGCTAAATAACAAAACTTCGATTTGATATTAGTATGTTATTTACTAGTATTCCATTTCATGCCTTCAATTAAGAGAGTTGATTATGTATTGTTATGTGGCTTGCATTTACTTCTTTCTAGATTGATTCATCTATTGTTGAAATCATTTGTCTTTTTGTTCTTGCTAGATTCATGAAAAATCTAGTGTTTCCCATGGATGATGCTAATTGAAAAAGCACAATTTCTTCAATGATCAATTCATTTAGGATCAACTCTATTTTGTATTTGAGGCTATATATATCTTTTCTAGTACAAGTGCTAGTTATAGGAGGTTTGTTTAGGTTTCTCATTTTGAAAATACCTTTTGGCAAGTATCGACTTATTGGGTCAAATTATAATCTTTACTTATTTTTTATCAAGCTATGTTTTAGATATGATTTGAGATTTGGTAGGCCATCACACCATTTTTAAAGTTGCTTGAACTCTTTTTAGGTTATACTTTGATTCAAGTATGTTTACTTACTATTTTATTATCCTTAACATTGCATCAATAATTTTATATTTCCACTCTCTACTCTGTGGCATATCGAAGTTTTACCAACTTTTCAAGGAATCATGATTCTTGGTTAGTGTATTTTGTCTTGTCATTGCAAGTTATGCTTCACTAAGTGTAGAGGCAATGCGGTGTTAAAGTGGTTTCCAAATGAGATGTTAAGGGTCACTTCTTTTTATTCCCCATCTACTATTAATCTAAAATGAGGTCACTCATTTTTATTCCCTATCTATTATTATTATTATTACTAATATAAATGTATGACCTCTTCATAAAACTTTTCTACCCAAATTACTCGTATATAAGTCAAACTTTTCTATCGAAAAGCCCTTATAAAAATGATTAATTTCTTTTTATATAAAATAAGTAGCATGTATTTTCATTTCCATTTCCATTATTTTTGTTTGTCCACCATATAATGGTCATTATTATGCCTTGATTTTTCAAACTTTTCTTTGAAAAAAAAAACCCTATAAAAAATTTAATTTTCTTTTATATTGTGGAGTCCAAAATCTAACCATTCTTCAAAAAACCTCGATAAAAATATTAATTCTCTTTTAAATAAAACCCTTGTAAGAAATAGCATTTGAAATTTAATCAATAATATATTAATTCCTTTTTAAATAATATCTTAAAAGCCCTTGTAAGAAATTTAATTCCCTTTGACAAAAGTTTATTGAAAATGAAAGAAGATGCTTTCCCAATTCCTGCCTTCTAAAATCATTCTTCCAATAGCCTATAAATGTAAAAATTATTTTATACCTTTTTTTCTTCCCAAAATACCCCTATTTATTTATTTAATATCATAAAACTATTCCATTTGTAATTTTTTTTATAAGTTGCTATCAAATTATTCTAAATTATCATAATATAATTTCCCCTTATTATTTATTATAAATGATTAAACTATCTTATAAAATAAATTATTTTTTCATTATTTAATTGTGAAAGTGTATTTTAAATTTACACCTTTTAATTTTTATTATTATTTAAGTTTAGTTATTATGATTCTCATTGTTGTGTTTGTTCTCTTTCCATATGAACTATAAAAGAAAAAAAAAATTCTTAGTTGTTATTGTTAAATAATCAAAGATTTTAGAATGAAACAAAGATATCATAATAATGAAAAAAAAGAAAGCCAAAAATATAATGTGTATACCAAAGGTGTGAATACTATTAAAGAAAAGTGAAAGTTAAAAAAAAGTGAGAATTATTAGTTTTTAACTCATAGGTTTCAACTAGTACAAATGAATATTTGAGAATCAATCAATGGAAACAACAAAATTTGTTAAAAAAAAAAAAAAAAAAAACCATAGAAAGGGAGTTTAGCTAAGTGACAACAATCCAACAAGGGAAACATTGATTTGATAATTTCAATCAAATAATTTATGTTTATCCAAGGCCATGGCTAACATGACATCAATATTCATTGAGTTTGTAGACTCAACCCCTTTGATTGAATAAAAATTGAACCTTTCTGTACCCTTCCATTTTTAACTAGAAAGAATTGACAGGGGTATATACCACATAAATGTGTTGATCATGGGGGAATATGGTAAGATGCTTTCTCATAATTTGAGAAGAGAGAGTGGAGAGAGTATACTACTTTTGCCGAAATGATTATCTTGAGATGTTGAGGGTGTATAATGGTAAAAGGAGAGATAAGATGGTATCTGCATGGACCATGGTCCCATTATTCCTAAAAAATCAACTCAAGGGGGCTCCACACCCAAATCATACATTTGATATAATAAAGGGAGATGAAGGTATTTAAAAAAGGAAACGCCACCATATTATTCTTCTTATCCACCAATTTACAAGTTTGTCACCATCATTATCTCCTTGTGAAATACAAATGAAGACTCCTCCCCGCCGAGATTAAAAGAGTGGTTTACCAAGCAAAACTCCCTCCCATATGTACAATATACATCTCTCTCAATTATCATTTCAGGTGTTTGGGATGGGGTCTCACAAAGGCCCGTCCCGACTCCCGTCTCCTACCCACTTGTCTCCATTCGTCGCCCGCCCCACGGATCAGTTTATGCATTTTGCTTTTTTCCTTTTTTCTTTTTTTCTTTTTAAAAATAAACCCATAAAAAGGAAAAATAAAAAGAAAAGGAAAAGGAAAAAGAAAATCAGAATCTAGCGTTTTCGAAGCCGTGCAAGTCGCTCACTTTATTCATCGACTTCCTCATCATGGCTACTTTAGCCAGCTTCTCAGCCGCTCTCCACGCCGATGTCGGCGTAAGCGGCTCCCCATTCTCATCCACCAACGTCACTTCCCTAGTCTCGCTGCTTCTTCTCCTGTGTTGTTGGTCCAGTTGCTGCTGTCGCCTCCAATGTAGCTCCGCCATCTCCGTCTCCAAACCCCGAATGTACTCTTCGGCTGATATGGAGTTGAACTGCATCAACAAAGCTCGAGCCGATGACAGCAAGTGATGCCCGCTCGACATATCACCATGCTCCACCAATCTCCTAGTCTCAGCTATGGCTCGCGTCGTGATGAATAGATTTCTTAGTCTTTCGATCTTGGGCCCAGATCTGATGGTGTGGGGTTGAGGTACAAGGAGTGCCTGTTCATTACCGTACACCATCTCTTTAGTGGCTGAGTCTTTGTAACAGCAGCGTACTGACATCACGTGATGCGTACCCACCGCCGATGCTGGTGCTCTCAGCTCCACCAGCAATTCCCTCTCCTCCTCCGCGTACAGATCCCCCAGTCGAATTGAACCGGCGTTCAAAGCCGTAGGCCGTCCGTTGCACAGATAAACACCCGTTATCTCCGCCCGGGTAGAGCCGCCAACGAAGCTCAGCTGAATGCGTAGATCTTGAACCACCACGCTCAGTAACCCGCCCACGCACTTGGCGAAGGCGTCCTCAGCTGGCTCCTGGCTGTAGCCGCCGCTTTCCCCGAATCCAAACGAATGAACGGGAATCTCTATGTGAGAGAAGCGGGTGCTGGAGACGTGGGCAGGCACATGGCGTTGATTTGGGGCTTTGGAGTGAACCCGATCGTCTTGACCGTCCGATAGTAGCATGATGCTGGCAACGGGGTTTCTCTCCCGTCTATCCTCGAGCACTTTAGTGGCTTTCCTCAGCGCCTCCCCCACGCTAGATCCTTGGCTACATACAAGCCGATCGATGATGCGGCGAGCTGATCGCTGGCCATGAGCCGTCATTCTTCTCAAGGGTAACAATCGCCTAGGACTAGCTGAGAAGGCAACAATGGCAAGACGATCAGAGGGGCCGAGAGAGGAGATAACCAAGCGCATGGCCCTTTTAAGCATTTGGAGCTTGGAGCCGGTCATGCTCGCGCTCACATCGAGAACAGTGACTAAATCAATGGGGGCGCGCCGCGCCGGGTCTAGAAACGGTGCCGTTCTGGCATAGTGATGAGGTGGTGGTGGAGCCTTGATCCTAAGAGCCACGGCGTATGTCTCGTGACTCCGGCCCACTGAAACAACCGCAGCCTCCTGCAGCATCCTTACTTCCACATTCCTCCTCGAATCTCCACTGTTGTTTATCACAGTTTCATCGCATGAGTTCACCGAACATGAAGGATTAGGATTGACAAAGAATCCCTGAAACTCCTCGATCTCCTCTTCATCGTCTCCCCCATTCTCGTCCGCCTCCGGTATCGGAATGAAACGACCACCAGAGGTAGGAGACAGCAAAGGTTCATCGTCGTCATAGGTCCTAAAATCAGCAGCTTTAATTTGCTGCTGTTGTTCGAGCTTGGTTTTGACATCCCTGATCAAGGATTCCTTCTTCCTCTTATCGTTTTCATTTTGGGACTTGATGACATATCTGTCCGCGATTACCTCGTCTTCTTCTGGCTTTCGGTTCTTATGGATCATGAGTAAAGGCTCGTCTTTCCAGGTGGTGTTGCAGACTGGGCACACGAGGCTTCCTTGCTTTCTAACGTGAGCTGCTATGCAGGAGAAGTGAAAGGCGTGCGAGCACTCTGCTGTGTAAATGGCCGTTCCTTGACCAGTCTTCACGCTTTGCAAGCAGATTCCACAGCTATTCTGGGAAAAGGAAACACAACCAACCAAAAGAAAATATGTCAAGACTTTTTCATCATTTCAACAATCTATCACTCCCTAACCTACTAGCCTATGCTACTCTCTGCCAGCTACTCACCCGAAGCTTGAAACTGTTTCTGAAGATGGATAACTTTAGAGGGGATCTAGGAGAAGACGGGTTCGAGCCCAGTAGCGATCTCGGGGTTTTGGCGGTGCCGGTGGGCGTAGTGGTTTTGGCTTGGAGTTTGGGACTCTCGTCGATGGAAGGTGTTTGAGCCGCTGCTACAGTGGTTCGGCAGCGCAAGCTGGGACTGGAAACAGGTTGAGACTGCAGCCTAGGCGTGGAGGTGTTGCTACCGCTGGAAAACAACCCCAACTTCGTACCGCTTCTAGGGCTGGGACTGGGGCTAGGAGTGGTATGCCGCTGCTTATCCCCATGAGTGGCCTGAGAGTCTCGATGGATGGTAGTGCAAAAGGCTCTTCGCCAACCAGTACCCATATTCAGACACCAGAGAAAAGGCTACCTCTCTCTGTTGTATGTGGATTTTGTAGATGCAGAGAAAAAATGGTTTTGCTTGAGATGGATCTGATGCTGACACAGAAGACAAAAGGGTGGAATCGAGTTAAGCGAGAAGAGCATGGGATCAAATGAAATAAAGAAGAAAAGAAATGAAAAGGCACGAAAGAGACAAAGAATTAGGATTAAAGATAGAGAAGAAGCAGCAGAGGGAGAGCAGAGGAAGGCAGACCTCCTTTTTCCTCTTTTACTTTCTCTTTCCTTTTCTCGCTCTCAGTCTTTCCCCTTTCTCTTTCCTGGTTTCTTTATAAGCCCCAAAAGATCTCCTTCTCTCTCTGCAACCAAAAAGACTTAGAGATCTACCTCTTCCTTCTCTGGGGCATTTGAGTGAGCTTCTTCTTAGCTTTCCATATTTATATTCATTGGAAATCGTAATTTCCATATCAACCTTACCTCGTAGCCGCCACGTGCCCAAACCACAATTTGCTTAAGATGATGGGATCTCAAGAATCACAACCGTTGATTTCCACTAATCATAATCCAAGTGATGAGAATAGATGGTAGGGGCGTCTCTTGGTATTTGTACTCGTACACCCTCATAATTCACATATCCATTCACAGTAAAAATAGGCCACTTACGTTCAAAGATGGAATGGTAAACATATATATAGAAAACCGAGAAGTTTGGCTCCAGCTGGCATATCTTACTGCCCCAGTTAACTAAAAGGTCACTCTGTCAGTATCCCTTCAAATCCGAATGGATTCACCACCCATTCTACCTGCCTACCTATCTATCTTATCTAGGCCTCTCCTCCTTCCCAATCCGCCCACCACTTCTCAAATTTACCCACATCCACAGATCCACCAATTTTTTTCTTCCCTATTTCTATAGATAGAATAGGATGTTTTGGAAAAAAAATCCTACCAAATCTGCTCCTTTCTTTCCTTTTTTTTCTCCGTTCCCAAACACAAAATGGGATGTTTAGGAGCAAATAGATAAAGAAGACAGAACGAGAGAGATCTTGGGAAGAAGGCATTTAAATAACAACATGAGATTGAGCAAATGATTGATTCCAATTTGATGTGGTTTGATTTTGAAAACAACACCCCATTACTTTTCAAGGTAGAACTTTAATTCTTTTCAAGCAGGTGAAGTGGTAAAGATCCCTGGGGATTATATTAAACAATATATAAGATTAAAAATGACGTTGATAGGCCTTTGCAAGCTTGTTGGAACAAGATCTCCCTGGAAGGCTTTCCTTTGAAAATCATCAAAAGATGGAAATTGTGTCTACTACGCTCGTTGGCCTCAACTGGTAGGCTATGCGCTGGTGCTGGGCTCCAACATCACTGAAAGTCTCGATACTAATTAAAGGAAAAAGGGCTCGCCACTTTTTCCAATACAATCAATCAATCCACAATGATGTTTTGTAGAAGTACGTACGGAATGATGATGATGATCATCTCATCTGTATTCAAATGCCAAAAGTTGTGAAAAGTGGACGCTCCTGCCCATTAGGATTACGATCTTTACTGGGAGTGTCTGAGTCCAATATTCAAAGACTGAAATCATGAGATGAGCAAAGCTTTAAAAGCTTTGGAGGGAGATGGTCCAGTCGGAGGAGAAAGAAGAGAGTGGTGTGATGAATAGTCAATTATTCCGACAGTCAAGGTTGGGTATTTCGAAGCTCTTACGCCGTTTCTGCCTCTTGCTGACGTCTCTTCCAAACTCTCTCTACCTCCCTTGGGAACCCCCCATAACTATCAATTTCTAGACTCCACTCTTCTTAATTTCCCCCCCTGCGTCTTCCTATCGTATCTCTAACCACTCTTCTTACTCACGTTATTTCGATTTTAATATCGAATATATACGAGATATATTAATAGATATTAAAAAAAATTAATTATCTAAAATTAATAAAAAATTATAAAAATATTGATAAAAACTTTAAAAATAATATAATAAATTTTAAAATTATTTTATAAAAATTAATATATATATATATATATATATATGATAATAATATCGTATGTCTATAAAAAAATATAAATTTATTAAATTATATCAAATATATGTTATTCGATAATAGTATTATGATATTTAATTATAATATATTTTATTTTAAAATTATAATTTATTTAATTTTAATTGTATTAATAATATAAAATAAATGATGATATATATATAAAAAAATTTAATACCTATATTTTTATATTTAATTAATATATAAATGATATTAAAAACAGTTAAAAAAAATTGTAATAATAGATGTTTTATTTTTAGTGATTAATTAAATAAAATTTAAAAATAAAATAATTAAAATTATTTTTCTATGTTTTTTTTTTTATGATATTTTTACTATATATATTTATTTGATGCTTAATATTTAACAAGTGCCCAATTCACCTCAATGATTGAGGACATGTTTGTTTTGGGGTTGGGTGGGGTTTGAGTGCCACCGCGCCAACACAATTTCATATTTTTGAACCTTTGATCCAAAATTTTACCGGCCTATTTTATATTGTCGATCTCAGTACACAAAATTTCAGTTAAATTTTCATCCATGCTAACAAGTACCCATGAAAGATTCCTTCACATTATTTGAAAAAAAAAATTTATGTTCCGATCGTGAACTTCTAGAAATTCTTTTCCAGGGGAATATCTTTGTTTGAAAATTTTCTTTCTATACAATTGGCCCTACTGGCGAAATGCCATGTCATGATCAACGTGTCTGGGTATGTGACTCATCATTCATCAATCTATTCCTTAATTTTCATCCATTTTTGTACAGAAGCCTTCCATTCATTAATGGGTTTGTTCCATTGATAGTATTTATACAAGTGAAAAATTAATTGATTTTATTAAAAAAAATTATGGATTAATTCATTAAAAGGGATAAAAACATTCCAAATTTATAAAACTAACTTTTTTCATTTTTGAACTTGAAGAATAACTTATTTTTGACATAAATATCCATTCTTCAATATTTTCATTATTTATATATTTATTTTAAAAGAAAGAATTACTTTTACAAAAAAAGACGAAGACATTTTTGTCAAAAATGAATATTTTTTAGATTGAAAAAAAGTGAAGGATTAAATTTTCAAAGGGAGGAAGATTTCATCATTTTTAATCGGTTATCCAAAAATTATTTACATATTATTTTTTAAAAATGAGAATAATAAATGAATTTTTAATGAAATTAATAATAATAGTGTGGAGGTAAAAAAAATAAAAAAAAATGAAGTGAAAACTGTAAATAATAAAATTAATATAAATGAGACTTAAATGATTTGTTGAAAGGAAAAGGGGAGAAAAATGTTTCCAAAAATACAAAAAAAAAAAAGAAAGAAAAAGGGATAAATGGGAAGAGATGTTGCGCGTGGACTCCGGATTCTGGAAAGCAGACCATGTGGGGTGTCCAGGTCATCATCATATCGCCATGTCCCTACCTCCACGTCGCATCTGGTCAAAGGTTTTTGACCAACATCTCCTTGTATTCTTTTTATATTTTTCCAAATAAATGGAGCAAATGACCCACTAGAAGATGGGCTTGTTTTTTCTATGAGAAACTTCTATACACATGAGGATACCCCTTTTCCTCCCCCCATCTCCTCCTATCTGGTCCTACCAACAGTTTCTTATTAGCTTACAATCACAACAAACAACTTCATCCTATTTTCGTCAAACCAAAAATAATTATAATCTTTTAATATAATTTATTTATTTTCATTTCTTTGGTAATTTAAAAATTCGAAATTAATATTATTAAAAAATTTTAAATAGTCATATGAGTGAGAACTAGTGTATATCCAGAGGATTTTAGGGACCATGAAGAGTGAATTAAACATTTTGGGAAGAGTGAAATCCAAAAGCTATATTACAAATAAGATATTTGAGAAAGGAAGGGGGGAGGGGAGGGGGCCTTGGGAAGCATGAGAATCAATAATGGACTGGGCTAATGATGGGCCCAGTAGATGACGTCACTGAAAAACTGCCCTTCTGATTGGGTTTGGACCCCCATCTCCCTAGGCTTCCCACCTTCCCACCCTTCAACCACCTATTCCTCATCTTTCTTCTTTCCTAACTTCAATTTTTTTTTTTTTTGGTATTGGATCTCTATCATTTTTATATTTTAATATTTCATGGGTATTAAAATAATCAAACAAAGCAAGGCTAAATGATTGATCCTAGCCTTTTTTTAAAAAACAAAGCCCATGTTAGCATTGGGTGTGCTTTTCAAGTGTACATTCACCTCACTTGCACACCCATTGGATGGTCCGTTGGATTGAAGGGTAAAGGGAGCACATACACATGAGAAACATGCAGGGCATTACAGCCCTTTCTGATTATTTTATGGTTAGAGCTAGGGAAGGAACAAATACACTGATTTTGGCCACCATCCATCTCATCCCATAGTTTAAAGTGGGTGGTGTGGTGGGCTTTGAAAGTTGAAATATTTCAAAGAAATCCCAATGTTATGGCTTTTATAAGTTCACAATATTATACTAATACACTTTTATAATAATGAATGTACTTACAAAGACCAAACCCCACACACCCTTTTGACCAGCCCAAATAGAAAATTTGGCTTTAGGATCAAAGGATCAATCACCTAGCTGCTTGGCCAAGGACAAATCACAAGCACCTTTTATAAGCTAACCTTCTTTCCTTTTTAACTCCTTTTGACGGTAATATAATATTATTACACTTTTTACACTACCATTCAATTTAGAACAAAGAAGAGATAAAAATGACTTGAAATTTTAGGGGACCATACTAGCATGGTGATCATGACATTAAAAAGGGAGAGAACCCTCTCTTCTTAACGAACCAGATTTGGAATTTAGGAAATGTACAGAGAGCACATGACATAATGGGACAACCCCATATGCTAGAGATCCCCATCACTCTGCAGACTACTCCAAGTTGATTTCTGTTTGTTGTGCAATTGGACTGCTTAAATCTAAGTTGTATCAACCACCCACCCCACCCCACCCCACACCACAATGCCCTTCATTTGGGTCTTCACACTTCACCCCTACCAAGTGACTGCCAAAATCATTTACATTAAAATAGCCACTCTAGTCTGTGATCACCATGTGTGATAGAATGCTGCATATGGGGGGTGTGGGTGGTGGGTGGTGGGCAGCACCATGATCCAATCTTCCACTTTATTTTTATAGCTGCAGAGTTTGTACTTAAATAAATGAAAATTACTCATTGTAAATAAATAAGTTTCATTATTGTATAGAGAATTGGGATTGTGGGGATCCAAAATCAAGATTACTGAGATTTGGTTTGTATAAATATAAGATTTGAATGGAGGGAGACATTCCCCTTTCTCCACTGCGTTGGCAGCGGCGTGGCCTTGTCATAAAAACAACCACAAGAAGTTCAAAATTCGATTAAAAATTCTTTTCTTTGTATTATGCAGGGCATTTTCCCGGATTAATCGAAACCAAATAAAGTAGAAATCATAAATGCAAGTGGGAAAAGGAAGGAAGGAAGGAAGGAAGGAAGGAAGGAAGAGTTGGTTAAGGTTGAGAATGGAGATGAATGAGTTGGTGAAGTCACATGGACGGATGAAAGCATGAAAAAGGGAAAGGGAAAGGGAAAGGGAAATGGTTGACGAAATGATAAAATATAATTGGAAGAAGATATAACTTTAATGAGTTGGACAACGAAAGTTTTCCTTCCGGCTGGTTGTTAGAGGCATTGCCATTATTAGAGGCACATGTTAGGAGACGATAACCGTAAGAATCATTAACACCCCATGTATTAAAATAATGGCATCATCAAGATCCCCATTATTGTCGTTATTATTAACAAGGTTTCATTATTGTGGGTGCTCCTTTATAAACCCATGCCCACTTGCCTATTCTACTTTAGCAATTCCATTATTCCATTAAACTGATTTCTTGTTTACACCCAATTTATTATGAATTTAAATCATTCCTTTCTTCACATGTTATGCCTTTTAATATGATGGGTCGAAATTTTGAGAAAATTTTCATTGAATCAAAATCTACTCCAATCATGACAATGTTTTCATCCTAAGCTTTAGAAAACTCCAAGTTTTTATTCCAATTAAGTTCCAAATCAGTTGATCCTGTTAAAAGAAGCAATGACACATGCAAAATGTTTGAGGCTCACACACACACATATATATATATATTTGAAAAGTAAAGTTGAATTAGCCCATTTTCTTTAACTGGGCTACGCTATATTAATGATAGTATGACAACTTTGGTTAGGAAGGAAACAAGCAGTTGGGGCACTGAAAATCAGTGACATAAAACTAAAAACGATTCTGGTAATAGAATAGTGGTGGCATCTGCAGTAGAGGCATGGATCTTACAATCACAACCTGTCATGCATTTAAGTTAAGTGAGTTGAGACCCAAATCATTTGGATTTGCAGTGGTCCAATGTGGTTTAGTAGATGGGACCCTCATGCTAACATACTTTTAATCTCTCAATTAATATGAAATGGGGCCTACATTCACCTCTCTTTATTCTATGGCCAACATACTAATTTGACCCGTCACTTGTAGGAAATGACCAAATTATTAAGCATAATCCAAAAGTGATAGAGATGATAGTCATACTATAGGATTGGCATTGCAACAATTGCTTGCAGGGGAGTGGAGGAGGGTCTTGAGGAAGATTCCCTGATCAGCAATAGGCCCCAAAAACTTGTACTGGGGAGATGTGACCGCTTGTTGAGTGAGTCCTGGGATGTGGTTGTGAGGTTGACAAGCTAACACGTCTAAGCAACATGTGTACTACACCTAAACCAACTTGTGGTTCAAAGGCTGTAGGAGATGTGATGACTGATGAGTCTCCATTCCAAGATCCAAAGCCACACAACCTTCTACTGCTAAAAGGGATAGACACACTTCCATATAACAAGCTCAAAGCCTCCACTCATTATTGTACTGTCTTCGCTATTTATTCCCAATCAAACTGCGGGAGCCATGGGCTCCAGGGCAATGGGGGCCGAACTCGAGCCAAACGAAGGGTAACATGCATGGGCGGAAATGGGTGGGCAGTGTTTTGCAATTATATGGCCCGAGGCCTTGGGTAATTCATCATGGGAAGGAACAAAGATATGTGTAGCGGGTTTTAGATCTTGAGAACGATTGAAAGGGGTTCCAACTTAAAATGTTTGAGACGCCAGGTTCCGAGGTCATCCAGTGGCATGCCTCGGATTGTTGTATAATGTAGGTAACTGAATTTACAGGTGAAATGGTATGTTCCCTGATACAACTGCAAGGGCACATTCCTTTTCCTGATAATCAGTTTCTTTAAAACAAATAGAGCCTTTAAGACACTTCTCTCCTCCATCTAACTTTGATGATGACCAAGGCACCCACATGTGGTCCATTAGTTTCGCAAAACCTGGGATGAGAAATTTTTAACATGAGATTTGTCGCGCTTAATGACAATGCTCTTTTGCAATGGGGACTAGTCTCTTGCACAATAGACAATAGAAACAAAGAGCCATTCACAAAACCGCTTTCTCCAGGAAATCACTTGTCACAAGAAATGTTTCTCCACTTTTTATCACCTTTCTTTATCTTCTATCAATTTTCCATCACTTCACTTCACTTCTTGTATCGCTTTTCCAATAGCAAAATGCTGCGCGCATTGTGCTCCTAATATCAATGTTCCACGGTCTATTCATATGCTTGGCTCGGTGCAGAATTTTTTTGTGGGGCTTGGCATATATGTGAGAACAGGTCATGTGTAATGTACCCTTTAACGCTTAGAATTTCAAACATGTGACAGAGACAACCCATCACCCGCGTTAGGGCGTGACTGATGATGACTTGCATGGTTATGTTCATGTATATTTTTGTGATTTGAACCGCCATTTTCCCCTAAACGGCTAGGCTGATGCTCACTCCTTGGTGTGTCTCTAGCCTAGCCTCCGTGTCCATCTCTGCACTCTGCCTGCTTAAGTTCTACAAACTCACCTATTCTTCTAGGGGGATCATCCGGAGAAAATTGTAATTTTGAATCACTTCCTTCTCCATCCAAATGAATGGAGGATGTAAATGGAATAAGCTTGAGTGGGCAAGATGACAATGAAGTGCTTTCTGAATCATGAAAAGCCCATAAAATTGTAGAATTTCGCAGTCAGGATGTCTTGCCTGTGTGACCCAAAACAAAGGATGAAAGTTTAGCAGCCATGCTTTTCTGAAATCCCCATTTCTAAAAAGATCCTTAAAAGACCAGAGTTAAAGATCCAAAAGCAAAATCTGATTTCTGCTGTCGGATATGGGAACATTTGCTTTAGCATTTTCTGGTAAAGACAAGATCAACACATTGTTTTTTACTGCAGATACAAATGCACAAAATGCTTTCAATTCCAAGAGGGTGTTTTATTATTAGCACTGACTGATTGCGCATATTTTTAAAATCGTCTTAGTATTTTATTGGCAACGATCACAAAATAAAGTCAAATCCCACATTATGCAAGTATATGGTTGGAATTTAAAAATCATCATCCCACCAAGAATTTCTCTAACCAATCCTCATTTAATGAAATGTTAAATCAAACTAACATCACAAACCACTCCAACTTCCTTCAAAGTATATAGTTTTGTTGGAAAACCAATACCCCCACATGCTGCCCTCTCATCTGTATTTGTTTTATGGGAGAACTCTATTTCACATTTTCAAGCTAGAAGTATGAGGGAATGATGAGATCAGATGCTTCCTCCTCTATTGTTTAAGTCTCTTTTTCCAACATTAATTTCTTCAGTTGATCCACCAAATGGACTTAAAAAATGTTGAAGTGGATCCCCATTTGGGAGCAGACAATTTTGCACATTGATAGTTCCAAAACTTGTTATCATCTCCTCCACTCCCCAACCAATACGTTGAACCGACACTACTGCATTTTCCCTTCATGTTGTAGACTTCTTTCCCAGCACCAAATGGGTGTTCTGGCATCCCCTGCTTGCTAGATTGGATGCAAGCTCTCATCACTGCTCTTACCTTGCAGGATGATGGTGCTTTTCTTGGATTTTGAGATAAGTAATAGAAGGAGTGGGCATAGATTTGGAGGCAGGCCATGGGCTTTGATCCCAGTAGATGCCTGCAGAGTAAATGTCTGCACACATGCATGGACCTTCCCATATGTAAAACTATGAACCTTTACACTCCAGAATGAATACTGAAACTGATAAACATCAAGTTCAATGTTGAGAGAGAGAAATTTGGAGTGAGATTTCATAAGATAACGGAATCTACATAACAGGCTGCCAAAAGAACTGTGCATGTGTCCTGAATGCATTTATTCCTCTCCCAGAGGTAATTCATGCCATAACAAATTTTAATAGCAGAGTCTCTAATAGAAGGAGCTGAGCATCTATACCAGCAAGTAGCTTAAATTGGTATTGTTTGGCAGATGGAAGTTGGAACTCAGACTGCTTTGGGATTGGGTGGTTGATGGGTCAATTACTAGATGAGAAGATGACAAGGAGAAAAAGAAAAGGTCAAACTGAGCAGTAAATTTCAAAAGCCATTGTCCTGACAAAGTAGTCACTTTATCTATCTAGCAAATATAGTATGAAATAATGGAGTCAATTCAAATGATGTGGAAACGAACGACATTAGATGCTGTGTCCTTCTATCAGTCCGGTTGGTTGACTGGACATCTTGTTAAGAGGTCAAATAAAACAAAACACCCATGCATGCATGTGATCCAAATGCAATGTAATTTGAACCACACCAAGTTGATTTTCATAAGATTAGAATCTGATTAGCTCACTTGGAAAAAGAGAATCCGAAAGCTCAAAACATACTTTGCATCAGGAAAGTTAGCTTCCTCGCAATAGCTTTCAATCCACAAGCTACCTAATTAGCAGTTTTGTTTAGAACAGATAAAGAAATTTCTACAGTTCTTGGATAATCTTGAGCTTATGCGTAAAATGGTGAGCCACAAATGCACGGAGTGTCATATGAAGATATCATGCCTGGGCTGGGTCTTCCTAAACCCCAACCACACCTGAATATCCACTAATTCACTTGAGTGATTCACTAGTTCTCTTTCTCCAGTTTTTCACACCTTCTTCCCTTAACCAACCCAAACATGGACCTGTCCAGTCTAGATGCCAGGAAGAAGGGGAAAGTCTCATGGCAATGATCAACATCAATCAAACCTTCATGATAGCTTAGTTGTTTAAATTGTCATCTCTTTCTACCTCCTGGCTCCTCCATGTATTTCTCATTTGAGCACTACTTCCCATGAGTCAAATTCTACATCACTTCATTTGAGCTTGATTCTGGGGTCCATGTGAAGATAGCTTTCCACAGAGCTACGCTGAAACATCAACAATCTTAATTAAGGTTTCGTCTCTTTCCTGTTCATAGGCTTAGCCGTAAGAGTGGAGATGCCCAACTCCCACGTTTACTACTTAATTAATGTTGTTGGGATTGTAGCTTAATAAGCAGGTCTTTTATATATTTTTTTTGCCGACTAAAGTTTTCAGTTTTAAGGTTTAGAACTGATATATCAAGGATTGATCAGCTACTAATATTCGATCATTCAAAGGATGGAGTTGGATTTTGGACAAAGCTATTGTCACTAACAATGCTGGCAAAAGAAAGAGAAAAAACAAAGCCTATACATATTCTATTCATCTCAAACTTACAAGTTACAACACAAAATTGTAGATAAATGATTGTCTAGGCCTCAAAAGGAGAAATAGTTCCCACCCTTTTTTGAATCTTTGATCCTATCACCACCAGTACTGGAACTAAAGCAGATTGTCGTGCATTCTTTTTTATGTCTAGCCCTTCCCAACTGTCAGAACCAAAAAGCAAAAGAGTTGATCATCCAATTCCAATTTGTCTCCTCCCTCACTCTCCACCGAAGCCATCCATTTCCACCGTTTCGCACCGCAAAACTTGGGCCCGAAGGGACATCTAATTTCCAAAAGTCACGAAATCTTGGCCCATGACCGCTGGATTAAGCTTACTAATTAAGAGCAGTGCTTTGTCGGCCCACCCAACAGTTGCGCACATAATTCAACTATTTCTACTTCCGGCCCACAC
Source organism: Vitis vinifera (assembly GCF_030704535.1). NCBI lineage: Eukaryota > Viridiplantae > Streptophyta > Magnoliopsida > Vitales > Vitaceae > Vitis > Vitis vinifera. Next base: position 6,513,034 of record NC_081822.1, on the reverse strand, counting down.
AACCTGTCTCTTTTAAAGCCCTTGAACGGGCTAATTCTACGTGTTTCCTAGGAGTTGGTCAGGCCAAATTTCAAAGGGTATATATATATAGTAATTTTTTTTTCTTTAAAAAAAATATCTTACTTTTTTCTTTTCTCCCCCTTTTTCTTCTTTTGCCTCATAATTCAAATGGAGCAATTGTCCTCAAAGGCTTCCAATAACATATAATAGATTTAAAGCATTTGAAAGATATACAATTAGATTCAAAACCTAGAAATTAGTATATAATTGATTTAAAAGATATTTGATCTATTAGCTATCTAATAATATCCAAAATATCCTTAATACATAGATAAGTTTTAAAGAAAAACATATTTACATAAAAAGTATATATATCAAAAAGTAAAAATTTAAAATTTATAGTCAACTATTAGTCTCTTGACTGGAACGACATGACCCCAACGGGCTCATGGGCTGGTGCCTTTTATTCACGATGGCCTAAGGAGTGAGGTGGAAATTGAGACTTATTATGAGCGGGCTTGGTGGTGATGGGTGGTACAACATGCATTACTAACATAGTGTGGTGGCATACTGACTCTAACACATATCATAACATATTGTCATTTGTGATGTAGTATATGACATAGTTTGACTTAGCTGAAATTCAAGTGTTGAATTTTGGAATGCTAGTATTTTTGTCTTGAAGAGGAAGCTTTAAAAAACAATTTCCAAGTAGAATTTTGATTTTTTGAAATTTTTATAATTAATGAAAAATCACTATGTCTCCTCGCGCACCTTTCATGCATCTCTAGAGACACTTTGGAAATGGCCTAAAGTAGGTAATCGACATGGATTGATCTTGGACATGCCAAGATGACAGGATACAAGGCCTTGAATATGGGCAAGACACATAGATGAGCTTTGCTAGCACCCACATATGGGAGTAATGACATATGGTGGTGTGTAGCCCATAGCCACAATGACAGAGCGTGTTGACGACACCCCCCAAATAGCTGAGTACAAGGGCAAAATGCCTTGTGCAACATGTGGGGACTTGACACAAGGGCACAATGCCTTGTGTAAGGAGGTGGCTGGTCATGGACGCAAGGTCATCATCACTCATGGCTGCGTTGAAGTGCTGATTTAGATGAGACTTGGTGTTGCAATAAGGTAAGAAAACTCAAACATAGGGGTGCATGGGTAATGTGGGACAAGAGTGTGGGGCATGACATGTTGACTCTTGTCACATACAAGGCATGGCAAGGCCTTGCAAGGGGCTATGCCATGGAAGCCTAGGCATGGGCAACAACACTAACGTGCTAGGGGCACAAGAATATTGGCTTGATGCATGTGCATCATGTTGTGGGTTGAGGCATATTAATGCATTAGAAAGGGCTGACATGCATGGGAGGGCTGACTTGCAACATGGTGGGTTGGACATAGCTCATGGGTTGACTCCATTAGAGGGGGTGTTTGATTGGTTGCATAGTAGCTCTTAGGAAGAGATGCCATTATTGGGAGCCAAAGGTTCAGAGAAGGCATCAGATGTGTGTGTGGTTGTGTGAGGCATGAAGAAGTACCTCAAAGCTTAAGGTATGTGTTCAATTGGGTGGTTATATAACTATCAATTACTAATTTGAATTCAAACTCGTTGGTGTTTGAATTCAAAATAAAACAAAGGGAAGCAGCCTTTTTGGATATAAAAGGGTTCTCTCATTGTTTCGAAGGATTATGGGGTTTAAGATTGGTGGGATCTCAATTCACTGACTTAGGTAGAAAAATCGAAGTGTTGGGACACTTAAAGAAAATTGAGTAATAAAATAATTAGTTGTAAAGTCTTTCTTGTATTTGTTATGTGTGCTTTCATGGTTTTTACATGATCATTGTGGGACTAAGGTTGGCTAAGTAGGGACTTAGCGCCACACATTTCACACACAAAAATATTGTGGGAGATTTTGTGTATGACATCAACCATACCCCTAAGAACCATTATTATGCTCAAGGATGAAACTGGGAAAGTGGTTTGAGGCGGAGCAATATATGGAAGTTATTTTGGTGGGAGGGCATTTGCCCGTCGCGAGCACTACCTGGCTCTATCACTGGATATGCTTCCCCTTATAATTGGTGATAAATGATGGTAATTAATATTGTATAGATTCTCCATTGTAATTGGTTGGGCAAGGCCAAAATCTAAACAAATATGTTGCTACTTTAGCTCTTTTTTATGTGTGAATTGAGTTTTGATTATCAAGAAAACTAGTTTTTTTGTTTGTTTTTTAATTTAATTTCTTTGATTTTTTTAAAAAGAAAGATATGAGCAACAAGAGAGTTTTTGTTTCTTAATTTTTTCTAAATAAAAATTGAATATTATGTTTTTTTCAAGCTTTTTTTTTTAATAAATATTTTGTGACTGGTTTTACATTCTTAATTGATTAGTTCAACCATGGAAGATGATACCCACATGATAGGAGGTAAGAAAAGAGAAAAACAGAAAACAAAGGAAAAAGAAGAAAAAAAAAATGAAATCTATTTACATAAATTTGTTTTGTGAAAGAATATTCATCCTTATTTAAACACACTTATTCTAACTTAAGTAAAAAAAAAAAAACAAAACAGAGAAAGTATTTTTGTTTATATATATATTATTTGGGTATATGGTCAAACTTGGAATTTAGACACAGATCCAAATTCTTGAATCAATGACACCTTTCCACAATGAATGAAGCAGATGGAGTAAGCAGCGTTTTCAGATGATTCGGGATCGTGTCCTACGGAAAGAGACAATGGATTGCCCATATCCTCATGTTTCCATGCGGGTCTATTCTATTGGCCCCAATCTTCATCGATCTAGATGGGGCCCTAACCCAATAACGTCGCATAACAAAAACAGCTCAGTCTTCCACCGAGGCAATGGGGGAGGGGGGCCCAACATTCGAGTTAATACTCCCCCATAAAGGGAAATTCGTCTACCCATCCTTCTTATCCTCCTGCAAATCTTGTTGAGTTGGGTCGCTCTCAATCCAACTTCATTTGTCCGTCTTACGATTGAAAACGGTTGAAAATTGTCAAGGTTTCGTGTATAAACGCATAGGATGCATACCTGGATAGGGCTTCCACATAGGACACGTAGTCTTGGCAGAAAAGGGTGGGAGCAACAGAGCAGGACAATGCGTTTTATGTGCCCGATGACTGTCTGTAACGTCAGTACTGCGCGGAAGAAGCACCATTCTCAAGGTCAATATCTGACGTGGTGGTGCCCTCACTCTTCTAAACCCATCCCATCTCATTCTCATACACGGATACACCCATACCCCACTGCCTTTGTACATGTATTTTATTCTGGACACTCACATCAATAATGCAGCCTATCTACAGAGTATCCCCATATTCACATGCTTGGCATGACTCCTCACAGACAAGCGTATCCCAGCAATATCTCAATAATTTAAGTACGATTATTGGATCCCACACCCCTCTTGCCTGGTAAGATAATGTTGTAGCCTAATGTAATTATAGCATCTCAACACTCTTTTCACAAAAACCTGACATTCAAAGGCAAATACCCATTGCCTCGTATAAAAACCATTGCACCAACTGCTGGCAAACCTGAATGCCGGTGGTTGACAGAATTAATGATTCCAAATATATGTTAAATCCCATTAGAGGTCAATAAGGCAGATATAAATTCACCTGGACGCTGGATAGCTTCAATTTGCTTGTTTGATCCAACAGACAGCAGAGTGATTTCACGTAACACAACTCACACCTTCATAACAATCAATTATTTAGGGGAAGGATAACTTTCAATAGGTCTTTAATTTATCAAACACACATAACAAAGAAGTTTGACAAACAATGCACTTTACAAGCTTAAAAAAGGATAGTGTATAGAAACAAGAACTCGCCAAACACAGATCAAACACTTGCTTTAAGTACTCCCATGTAAGGGTCTTAGGAGTTCTATAATCATCTTAGACTACAGACACAGCTTGGAGAACATGAATTCCCAGAAAATGAAAACATAATAGTAACATGATAAAGGCATCTACCCATGATCTGCTGTCCAGTCTCAGCATCCATTAGTTCCTACACTTCCACCAAAATCTGGCTTTTGCATTTCCACCCTCCCCTAGGCCTGCTGGATGGATGGCAACAACCATGTGTAGAGGCAAGCTAGTTCCTGTTCTTGCATTTCTCCACAGCCCTGGGAGCTGCTCACAAAAACCATAAGGCAAGTGAAAGTGCAGCTTAGAGAAACATATGTAGAAAAACCAAGATAACACTCATTGACAAACCAAGCAACATCTGAATCTGTAGGAACCGAGATACTGATGTGTCATGGCAGCAGAATGAAACATAAGCTTTCCTACAAATGATTCATTTGAAAGATTGACTACTGTTTGATTTTTGGATAGGAAATGAAAAAAATAAATTAAATTGAATTATAGACTACCATTCACTTCAAAACTTTTAAATACCAAAAAGATACCTAACTTTGTAGAATAGGAAAATGTATGCAGGTGAAGCAGTTATATGATTGCTGCTTTGAATGGAAATGGCTAATCTTTGGATAGAAACTCTTGCCAGATTACAACTTTGACCTTATTCATGTTTCATACATAATTGAATTTGAATGCAAGATTATTATAAGTTACAGTTCACTGTTACCATAACTTGCATGCCCAAACCAATAGCACCTTACCTTGCCAGCTAAATTCAAAACTATTTCAAGTTATATATTAAAGTTCAATGCTACTAAACTAAAATGTGCATGCCCAATAGTATCTGACCTTTTGTCTTTTTTTTTTTTTTGATAGGCATGCATGCCAAATAGTATCTGACCTTGCCAACTAAATTCATTGCACCTTTCCATTTTTTTTCTTCAACCCTTCTTCTAAGATCTTCTAGTTCCTAGTGCCCAAACAATGTGGCATTTCTTAAGCTTCTGCATTTTTTCCAACAATTTCCAGAGGTTCTTAAATTTTCCTTGATAATGAAGCAATATTTTCTTCTCACTTATTCTAGATGCATATTCTCTTCATAATATTTTGAGTTTCCACCTATAACCAACTGAAATTGTCCCAATTCTACCTTATCCTTCCCCCACAAATTCCTTTCTATTTGCACAGTGTATTCCAAGTTTAAGGAGCAGCAGGTTAAATGCTCAGTTGGGGTATAACAAGCAGATTTGTGTTAAGAATTCTCTAACTTTTTGTAATCAATAAAAAATGAGTACATAGCCATAAAAGACAAAGCACTATCAAGTTCCATCCAGGGAAATATCAAGGATTGGTCCCCATATGAAGGCAAAACACGAGCATGCAAGAAAGTTTGCAGTTAAGGCAAATTCCTCATGAATGGGATATCGCATTTCTTCTAATAGCATGTGAAGTTTTTTATTGATTAGAGACAGTTAACTGGAACATAAAATATACAGACCTAGACCAATGGCATCACAGCTCTTCATGATCCTCAGCCGCTTGCATGTCTCAATAAACATCCTGCCAAATTTCCAAAAATGAGTGAGACTTCAGACACAACCTACTAAATGGTCAAGGGTATCTTGAAGCAAAAACAACGATGTTTTTAACTGTTTGATTATGATGCAAATTGCTGTTAATGGACCATAACCAACATCAAATTCACTGAGTTTCATTTGCCATATAAATGGAAAGACAAGATACAATTACAATGCCCATGTTTTAAAATACTTCAGTATATTGTGCTTATGAGTGGGGAAGTCAGGAAATCAGCAATGATAAATGGTAGAGGATTTTTGCAACATGCTTAAATATTTTCTGCAGAACAATTAGAGATCCTTCTAATGACATTATTGTAAGAAACTTGTCATTGATATATCCATATCCAAACTGTCATTAGCAGCATTAATCTAGTTATTAAAAGTTATAATTGAAGAAAATATAATAATATCACATCAAAAGAACATAAATTTTCATGATTTCACAAATGTAATTCTCCTGCTGATTTGTGCTTGCAGTTGACATTTAAAATGATGTGCATTGCCATCTGACAGCTGTGTAGCCAAAACAATGTAACTACTTGTAGAAAGTACGCTTTACTTCTGTTGTAATGATCCAGAGTTCCCTCTTATAGACCATATATACACCCGATTCAACAAACACTATGGCTAATGGGTCTATATGATAGTTTGATGCAATTTCAGCCTTTCATGGAATCATTGGTCATCTTAGAGCATTTTTACATACTTTTGTGGCATATTCATATAGGCATATATGGTTGGATCCCTGGGTATTTGTCATGTGCATTTTACATGCACATGAATGTTTTCACACTGATTGCCATATAAGCACATAATTGCCTTTTCTTAGTTTCTTGTTATCTCTTGTACAATTCTTAAGATTCTTAAACACTAGAGCAAAATTTCCCTCCTGACCACATGTGATCAACCTCTGTATATCCATATTCAAGTAGAGGATTCAGAAGACCCACTACCATATCAACTACAAGCCAATCATATGAACATTGAAATGCGATAAAAAAGAGAAGCAAAAGCAAAGAAAATAGATAAAGCATATCAAAGCTTACTGCCAGGGCACATCACCCACAAGCATCCAGTCACCATCCTTATCCTCATAAGTGAGAACATATTCTGATCCATGTAGTAGATCCTTCAATTTGCTCTCACTCAGCATCTCCCTGCCGGGAGCTCCATGTGATCCATATTGACCTGACATCAAACCAAAAGGGCAGTAACAGGATCCATGAAAAAACTGGGGTTTATCTATAGATTAAAAAATCTCAGCTCAAAATATGTTATATAGAAAGAAAACAGGTTCATTCACCAAGATCTTTGTATTAAATTGAAACTTCAAAATAACTCACCTATGGTAAAACAGCTGAACATCTTCTCGAGAGCAGAAGACAGTTCCTGATATGCAGAGTAATTTCTCAAGTCTACTTTCCTCAAATAAGGAGCACCATCCATACTGACTTTGACAAATAGAGCACCAGGCCCTGCTTTTCCGTCTACTTCAGTGTTCTTTGAAGTGGTGGCCAGCGTGTTCTTCCTAAAAGATCTTATAGGTGGCCAACCCACAACCTGTGCCCTGCCACGAATTAAAGATCAAAGCCCATTCTCATTGCAAAAACCAGTTTTTTCATGAAACTACTCTTTTCAAGTAATCTGTGCTTACTTGGTAGCAGGTGCACTGCTGTTATTGTTTCCAGTACCAGTATGGTTAGGAGGGGTCTCATTGGTGGCACGAGGTCTCTCCTGCACGATCTTTGGTGATGCCATCTCTTTCATCTTGGCTGGCTGAGACCCTAGGTTCTCCTTGTTTGGGGAAGGCCTAGGTGATAGCATCACATTCACCTCTGAGTTTGCAAGAAATTTCCCCTGTACAACAGATTGAATAGTTTCTGAGTTAAACCCACAAGTAGGAAAATTCCAATTCCCTCAGAAAAAGTAGGGGTTTTCACCTCTGAGAAACCATTCATTGCATCAGCAAACCCTCTTTTGTTTCCTGAAACAACAGTCTTCTGTGATGAAGTGTAAGTAAGATCCTTTGAAGGATGCAGAGGGAAAAGGGGTTTCTCATCAAGCTTAGTGGAGCTCAGCAGGCAAAGCTCTGGTTCTCTTCCAGGAGACAGGGATCCAGGAAGCCCAAGCCTCAGCTCTGTAGCTTTTAGATTCAGACTGCTCTTATTGCCATCTGAATCAGTGGAGATTGCAGAGCTATCCACAGAAGAACATTCAGACAATCCCATGTAATTCCGCTCTTTCAATCCTGAGCTGATCTGGCATACACTTTCCATGGAGGCTGAAGAAGCCAATATTGTGACATTACTCTGGCCTTCCTCCTCCCCAACACCAAGCAGTGGTGGAGACATCACATTAAAAAGAACTCCAATTCCTTTATAACCTGCTTAATTTTAAGATATTCACACTTCCTCAGAAAACCTCAACATAGCAAAATTCTAGCATCTCAATGTTATATTCAGATAGAACCAAATGTCAGTAGAATATGCCCCAAATCCTTTAAACCAAAGGAAAAAAGGAAAAGACCAACACATTCAGCAACAGCTGGTCGCCGTTGTTAAGCAAACTATAGTATATATCTCAAAAACTCACTGCATCTAAGCAAAAGATCTCTTGAATCATAAGCAAACCTCCATTTTACACCAGACAACCACACTAAGAGCAAAAAAATTTATAACTCCAAACCTTCTCACAGCAATGTGGATTTAAAGTACTCTGTAACTCACCGGTTTGGGCACCCAGAAGTCCTAAATTTTCCATAATTTAGAATCCGATAAAAAAGCCACTTAACTGTGCTTCCTAACTTTCATTTTCTTTTCTCTCTCTCCATTTTCTTAGCTACCAAACGGAAAGTGAGTAATAAAAACAGCACACTGCGAAGCCTGAGGTCATAGGAATCTTGGTTTCACCCGAAAGGCAAAAACCCTAATTAGTAAAAAGGCCGACCAAATTCTTTGCTGGTCATAACTTTTAGGAACCGGAAATTGCAATTAAAAATAAAAACAAAAATTAATTGTCAATCTCAAGAGAACCTAAATCCCAAAAATTAGGCCAGAAACCTAAATTACGTGCACTGAATAGTTCCAGATGAATGAAAACAATGAAAAAAATTACCAAACAAAAATAGTAATCAGGAAAGACCAAGTAAAGAATACACAAAAATGTACATATTTATCGTTCGTTCGTGTGGTCGCCGGAAGAAAAAAGACGGGAATAAAGAACAAAGCTCGAGATTTAGAGCTGCGCCTAAACATTTGCTCTCTTTCATTGCAAAGAAACCAACAACAATGAAACAAAAAAAAAAATCATATAAGTTTCGCCTCATATTTTCCTCATTTACCTCAGTTTTCTGAGCAACCAAACAGAAGCTAAAAGGACTAGAAAGCGAATCTAACTTGAATAGTGTAAGAGAGCTCATAACAGAGTGGAAATCTCTAAACGAAGGCGAGAACCTGGAGATGAAATCGCTTTATCTGAAGAAATTTGCGGATCAGTAGTACGGAGACACGCGTGAATCGATTACAGCTTACAAGCTTTCGATTTTTCACTGAGAAATTCACACAACAGAGAGAAAAGAGAGAGAAGAGAGAGAAGCTAAGGACCCTCCATTTGGCACAAAGTAACAAAAGCTTATTTGCTGTCCGATGTGAAGCTCTATGCATTAAAAAAAGGAAAAACAAATTATAAACTTATTTTTTAAAAAAAAAAAAAGTTTATTTCCTGATTGAATTTTGGAACTCGCCCGATAAAACTCCGCCCAGCAGCGCGATAAGGGGTGGACACACGCTGGCTGCGGAGATGGCGGAATCAGGACCGTTGATTTTTCCTTGGTGGCAACAGATAAATATAAAATTAATTTTTCCTTCTAAAAAACCGAGACAGTGGTGACCAACGTGAGATACGACGTCGTAATGCTCCCAAAAATCATCTCAAAATGCAAATTAATTTTCCTTTTGTCATTTAAGGATCCCTCAATTATATCTTTAATATTAATGCGTGAAATTAATGATAGTTGACCGAAAACTTATGAAAGGGATGAGCAGAAGAAACGGAGGGAGTCTGGGAGATGGGAGCAGAAATTTTAGTAGGCGTCCTTTGAATGATGAATGTCTCTTGACTCTGGGTCTGGGGATGTAGAGTGGCAAAATGGTCCTTACATTAAGGGCATCCCATCAATCAAATGTAGGAGTCGTCCAAACCCACTGCCCTTCATCACCCACCTTGTCGTTTTTCTAAGCTTGTCAAGATAGGCCTATAAGGTGTCCTCAACTTTTCGGGCAGTGTTTCCCCCATTACCCCATGAGAACAGAGACATGCCCAAAAGACCGTGTTACCCTTGATTACATTACCTTAATAACCCTACTTGATCGCCCAAATATAATCATGGGGAAGGGGGAGGATCAATCCCAATTCTCAATTTCTCTTACACTAGAACTTAAATAAATAAAAAAAAGGCATTAGAGGACGGTACCCATGCAAGAAGGCATCAAAGATGATGATGAGAAACAAGGAAAAACACCCCTGTTTATCAAAGCTTAACAAGTTTCAACCACCCACTCATTACTCTTCTATGTACACTCCAACCCATCCTTTCAAATTACAATAAATTATTACCAATAAAACTTTTAATCAACCATTTAAACAAATAAAATATTAATTTTATCTATAGTAAACTCATATCTTCCATATTAATTTTAAAAATAATATTAATTAAGCTGTTTGTATATCATTCTAAAATCCAATGGGCTGGGAAACAAATGGGTCCCCTGACTGCTGTCACATGCCACTTGTTACACTGAGTCTGAGATGCCAAATACTGGAAATATTTTCAAAGCCTTGTGCTGCAGATGAAAAGGCCACTTGCTTGATTAATAATGCACATCAGAATGGATTCTTTGATTCCTTTCTTAATTTTTGAGATTGATCCATATTTTTATTTGGGGTGTGTCGTTATAAAACGCTGGTTGTTGATCCACTTGTATTCGGTGAGTCCGTCTTATTTACAAATAAAATTAAAAATTAAAGATTTTATTAGTAACGTATGAATTATGATGGAGAATAATAATGATATAGTAAGAAATAATGAGAGGGTAGCGGAGGGAGGAATAAAAAGATTAGGTGGGAGGGTGGAGTGGAAGTGAGGGAGGAAGCATTTAAGTGGGAGGAGAGGTTTTGGGGGACAGAAGAAAACAGGCGGAAGCGATATGATGGGTTGGGGGACAAGAAAGCGTCTTTTTATATTGTCTTGCCGGCTTCTGAACGCGACATCTAACTTCCTCCGCCACCTCTCCCCACCCCCACCACGCGCTCTTCATTGCCTCTTTCCGACACGCAACCCTGGACGAGGGGATGGGGGGCGTCTGGCACGCGCTTTTGCATGATTGGTAATGAGTGTGTGTTTGTATATGATTTTTTTGACATGAATTTAGAAAAACAGGGGGAGGGGAGGAGGACTTGGTAACCATCATTAACTGCCACCAGCCTCGCACGCTTGGGGCCTTTAGGCATAGATGGGCATGATAGATGCTGCCTCTTCCAATTCCATTTGCCCACCTCATCCTCACGTAATAGTTAATGCCCCTCACCTACGATCCTAAACAAAAACATATTTAATTATTTATTAAAAATAATTTGAATTCTTCTTTAAACATAATTAATTATCAATTATAGGATATGGAGTATGGAGTAGAGAAAAATTCTATAAGACGCTTTTAATAACGTCTTTAAATTTAAAATAAACGATATCTATATATTTAATTAAAATAATTACTAAATTGTATTAAAGTTAATCTTTACGAAAGCTTACTTAATTTCATAGGAAGTATTTATTTATTTGACATTCCTATGATGAGGTATTGGTAACATCTAAATTAATTTATTTTAAAATAATTACTGAATTATTTTTTTTTTTGTTATTTAGAATGAAAAGTAGTTTTTAAAATAAAAAATTTATTTAATAAGTTGTTGATTGAAAATTTTTTAAACTAAAAAAAACATTATTTTTAAGAATAAAATTGAGATGTTTTTAAATTTTAAGTAATACTTAAATTAAAACTATAAAAATATTATTATTTTTATATTATACATACAAGGGTATGTTATCTTGAAAATTATTTTTTATTTTTATATTTTTAAACAAATTGTTAGAAAATAATATGGATACAATGGAGAAGAGAAGCATTCTCAAACACTCACTTTGAAATAATAAAGCTCTCAAAGTTACAAAATAAGAACAAGAAGAAGAAGAACACAAGAAAGGGTCAAACAAGTTTTTTGAACTTTGTCCAAAGACTCTATTTCCTCCCACTTCTTGAAATCTTTAGGGAACTAAAAGAAATAGTATTGGGATTGATCAAACTTTTTCACTTTTCTGCATAAGATTTCAAAAAGAAGAAAAGTCATATATAACACTCTTAGGGTTAAAAATGGTTACAAGGATGAGAAAAAACTCATTATTTTCCTCAATCTCTTCATCTTTGTAACATTTAAAAAAGAAATTAAATCATATGTTTAATTCACACATTAAACATGATTTAATCTCAAATGTATAACTTTCTTATACTTAACCTCTTAAGTTTTATAAAGTTACAAAGATGAGAAGACTCATTGTCTTCCTTAATCTTTCAAGTTTTGTAATATTTCAAAACTTAATTATATGTGTAAATACCTCTTAAGTTTTGTAACATTCCAAAACTTAATTATGTGTTCAATTCACACATTAAAAGTGTAATCCTTCTTACACTTTATTTTCAAAAGTGTAACTCTTCTTATACTTTATTTTTAACCAACAATATATATATTTATATAAATATAACGCAAATTTTTTTAGTAATAATTGTTTAAAAAAATAAGAACAAGAAGAAGAAGAACACAAGAAAGGGTCAAACAAGTTTTTTGAACTTTGTCCAAAGACTCTATTTCCTCCCACTTCTTGAAATCTTTAGGGAACTAAAGGAAATAGTGTTAGAAAGTCAATCTTTCTAAATCTTCCATATTAAGAATAGATGATTCGTATATGTTAGTTTTCCTATTGTAATTCCTGACTTATAGATGGATAGTCTAGAATATGGTAAGCTGATTCCTGACTTGTAGAGAAAGATCTCAAACCTCCTTGTATAAATACACACTTCAACATCAATAATAATTATTCAGCCAATTCTTCTTCTTTTCATGGTATCAGAGCAGGACTAAAATCCTGATTCATTGCTGCACTCTAATCTCTCTCGTGTAGCATCTCTTTTCTTCAATCATCATGGCAAAATCAGAGATTCCTACGAATTTCTCAAAGGCAGATCTCTCCAATCCCTATTTCACTCACCATTCAGATCACCCAGGTTTGGTTTTGATTTCCAAATCTTTGAATGGAGACAATTATTCGGCTTGGAAAAGGGCTATGATTCTAGCTTTAAACTCCAAGAACAAATTGGGTTTTGTTAATGGCTCGATCAAGGCTCCTTCAGAAGAAATTGATCCTGAAGGTTATGCGACTTGGTCACGGTGTAACGACATGGTTCACTCTTGGATCGTCAATACTCTCAATCCAGAAATTGCGGACAGTGTAATTTATTATTCTACTGCTCATGAAGTTTGGGAAGATCTCTGTAAGCGATTCTCTCAGAGCAATGCGCCTCGCATCTTTGAAATTCAGTGAGATATTGCTTGTCTTCGACAAGAGCAACTCTCTGTCTCTGCCTATTACACAAAATTGAAAGGCCTGTGGGATGAACTGGCTTCCTACAACGCTGCAGCACATGGGGCACAACAAGATCAACAAAAATTGATGCAATTTCTGATGCGTTTGAATGAATCTTACAGTGTTATTCGCGGGCAAATCCTCCTGATGAATCCTCTTCCTTCTGTCCGCCAAGCATACTCCTCTATCTCTCAAGAAGAAAAGCAACGCCTCCTCACTTCGACGAACGCAGCAGCGGAATCTGCCGCAAGTGCTGCTATGGCCGTGCACAGCAACGGCAAGTCTTCAACAACTTGGAAGGACGGAATAGATCGATCGAACACAAGAAGGATGGAACCGACTAATCGCCCCTCTGGTTCTCAAAATTTCCGGGAGAATCGGTCTTCTCAAGGACAAGATGGCAGACCATTTTTTGATCAAGATCGGCGCCGCATGGGTTCTGGTAGAGGACGTCCCCAGTGCTCGTATTGTGGAGATATGGGTCATTGGGTCCAAAAGTGTTTTCAACTACATGGATACCCACCAGACCATCCTAAAGCAAGAATGAACTTAGGCTCAAACTCAAATCGGAATAAAAGTTTTTCTGCCGCTAACCAAGTTTCTGAGGCAGATGAAGGGAAACCTGCAGTTGCATTGTCAGAAGCCCAACTCAAGCAACTTTTGTCACTTCTTAATAACCAAGATGAAAACTCTAGTTCCAAAGTGAATGCGGTAACAAAGCCAGGTTTGTCCAAAGTTGCTTCCCGCAATTGGATTATTGATAGTGGGGCGACAGATCATATTACTTCATCCTCTAAGTTATTGCATAAAGATAAAAATTGCTCGTTACCGCCCGTATTATTGCCTAGTGGAGAAAAAGCGAATATCGTTACGAAAGGGACTTTGCCTTTGAATTCCGTCTATTATCTGCATGATGTCTTATCTGTGCCTACATTCAAAGTTGATTTAATATCAGTTAGTCGTTTGACAAGAGGTCTAAATTGTTCAGTGACGTTTTTCCCTTATTGGTGTATTTTGCAGGATTTGGCTACGAGGAGGACGATTGGTTTGGGTAAACAACGTGACGGACTATACTATTTGGTGGCACTAGCGACGGAGAAATCTTTAACCAACCATTCCTCATCCACAAACCAACCAACCTGCAATCTCGCCATCTCTTCCACTGATCTCTGGCACAGTCGCTTAGGCCATGTATCACCTTCTCGTTTGAGTTTCATTGCCAAGAATTTTTTGAATTTTTCTGTTCAGTCCAATAATGCTTGCCCTATATGTCCTTTGGCTAAGCAAAGTCGTTTACCTTTTGGTACTAGTGCTATTTCTTCTACAAAACCTTTTGAGATTATTCATTGTGACATTTGGGGACGTTATCGACACCCTTCTCTGTTTGGTGCCCATTACTTTCTCACTATTGTCGATGATTATACACGTTTCACTTGGATATTTTTAATGCGACATAAAGATGAAGCACAATCACTTTTAAAACGTTTCTTTAGCTATGTGTTCACACAATTTGAATTTCGCATTAAAACTTTTCGAAGTGACAATGGTAGAGAATTTACCTCACTTCGTTCCTTTTTCCAAGATAATGGTGTCATCTTTCAACATTCTTGTGTTTACACGCCTCAACAAAATGGGGTTGTGGAACACAAACATCGTCATATTTTACAAGTAGCCCGAGCTTTGAAATTCCATGCTCAAGTTCCCACTCAATTTTGGGGGGAGTGTGCTCTCACTGCCGTACATATCATCAATCGGTTACCTTCACCAATATTGTCTTTCAAAACTCCTTTTGAATTGCTTTACTCAAAACCACCTTCTTACTCCCATCTCCGTGTTTTCGGATGTTTAGCCTATGCCACCAATGTTCACACCTCTCACAAATTTGATTACCGTGCCATGCCATCCATCTTCATCGGTTATCCTGTTGGTCAGAAAGCATACAAATTATTTGATTTATCAACCAAAAAGGTCTTTACTAGCCGAGATGTCAAATTTCATGAAGATATTTTTCCTTATGTCTCTCTCAAGCCCAACTCTACTCTCCCTTCGTTGACCCATAATTCTGGTCCAATCCCCTTAGTGGCCTACAACATCTCTTCCTCCTTTGACTCTACTTCTCACGCACTTTCCCCTCTTCTTTCCAACCACACAAGCACACCGTCTCCCACCACAGAAAATGATGACTTTTCCTCTCCTTCTCGACCTTCCGAACTCATTATCGAACCTTCTTCTCAGATTGATCCAAACCCTTCACCATTGCCTTCTACAACTCTAGTATCGCCTTCTCCGAGGCCACCGTTTGCATCCATCCCGTCCGCTCCTCCAGCTGAGACACCCATATTTTCACCAGAAACACACTCACCCAAACCAGCCACTCCGCTCCGTCGCTCTAGCCGCCATATCGCCCCGCCAATCAAGCTCCACGATTATGTTTGCTCCCACGTTTCCTCCAATCAATCGTCTTCCTTGATTCCAGGTCCAACTAAAGGTACACGATATCCACTGGCCAATTATGTTTCTTATCACAGATATAAGCCTGCATATAGATCTTTTGTTGCTCAACATAGTGCTGTCACAGAACCCAGGTCTTATTCGGAAGCAGCCGCTCATCCTGAGTGGCAGAAGGCAATGCGTTCTGAATTGCAAGCTCTCCAAGCTAATGGCACTTGGTCTCTCACTCCACTTCCGGCCGGCAAGACACCGATTGGCTGTCGATGGGTGTATAAAATTAAACACCGTTCAGATGGGTCTATTGAGCGTTACAAAGCACGATTGGTAGCGAAAGGCTTTACTCAATTAGAAGGTGTCGATTATCAGGATACCTTTTCCCCCACCGCTAAGATCATATCTGTCCGCTGCTTGCTTGCATTGGCCGCAGCCCGTGGCTGGTCTATTCATCAAATGGATGTTAACAACGCTTTTCTTCATGGCGACTTACATGAGGAAATATATATGTCTCCGCCGCTAGGGCTTCGGCGACAGGGGGAGGAAAACTTGGTATGTCGCCTTCATAAATCACTCTACGGTCTGAAACAAGCTTCTCGCCAGTGGTTCGCCAAGTTCTCAGAAGTTATTCAATCCGCCGGTTATGCACAATCTCGAGCCGATTATTCTTTGTTCACCAGAAAACAATGCAAGTCCTTTACTGCCCTCTTGATATATGTTGATGATATTCTGATTACTGGAAATGATCCTGTGAGCATTGCTACAACAAAAAAATTTCTGCATAGTCATTTTCATCTCAAAGATCTGGGTGATTTAAAATACTTTCTTGGCATTGAGGTTTCTGCTTCTAAAAATGGGATTTTTATTTCCCAACGTAAGTATGCATTAGAGATTATTGAGGATGCAGGATTGTTGGGCGCTGCCCCTATTGATACACCTATGGAACGAGGATTGAAATTGTCTGATAAGAGCGATTTGCTCAAGGATCAAGGTCGTTATAGGAGATTGGTTGGAAGGTTAATATATTTAACTGTGTCGAGGCCAGATATCACTTATGCAGTTCATGTGTTAAGCCGGTTTATGCATCAACCGAGAAAGGCTCATATGGAAGCAGCGTTCAGAGTTGTACGTTATCTCAAGAATGCACCTGGTCAGGGTCTGTTCTTCTCTTCGAATAATGATTTCAGATTGAGAGCCTATTGTGATTCTGATTGGGCAGGTTGTCCACTTACTAGAAGGTCCACTACAAGCTACTGTGTATTCCTTGGACCTTCACTGATTTCTTGGAGATCAAAGCGACAGAAAACAGTGTCACTCTCTTCAGCCGAAGCAGAGTATCGTGCAATGACAGGAGCTTGTTGTGAGTTGACATGGCTTCGGTACCTTTTGAAAGATTTGGGTGTTTTACATAAGGAACCTGCCTTGCTGTATTGTGACAACAAGGCAGCATTGCACATTGCAGCCAACCCTGTTTTCCATGAGCGTACTAGACACATTGAGATGGATTGTCACTATATTAGGGACAAGATCCAAGATGGTTCCATTATTACAAGACATGTGAGCTCAGCGCACCAACTTGCAGACATTTTGACTAAACCATTGGGAAAGGAGTTTTTTGCTCCTATGATTCGCAAGTTGGGAGTGCAGGATATCCACTCTCCAACTTGAGGGGGAGTGTTAGAAAGTCAATCTTTCTAAATCTTCCATATTAAGAATAGATGATTTGTATATGTTAGTTTTCCTATTGTAATTCCTGACTTATAGATGGATAGTCTAGAATATGGTAAGCTGATTCCTGACTTGTAGAGAAAGATCTCAAACCTCCTTGTATAAATACACACTTCAACATCAATAATAATTATTCAGCCAATTCTTCTTCTTTTCAAATAGTATTGGGATTGATCAAGCCTTTTCACTTTTCTGCATAAGATTTCAAAAAGAAGAAAAGTCATATATAGCACTCTTAGGGTTGAAAATGGTTACAAGGATGAGAAAAAACCCATTATTTTCCTCAATCTCTTCATCTTTGTAACATTTAAAAAAGAAATTAAATCATATATTTAATTCACACGTTAAACATGATTTAATCTCAAATGTATAACTTTCTTACACTTAACCTCTTAAGTTTTATAAAGTTACAAAGATGAGAAGACTTATTGTTTTCCTTAATCTTTCAAGTTTTGTAACATTTCAAAACTTAATCATATGTGTAAATACCTCTTAAGTTTTGTAACATTCCAAAACTTAATTATGTGTTTAATTCACACATTAAAAGTGTAACCCTTCTTACACTTTATTTTCAAAAGTGTAACTCTTCTTACACTTTATTTTTAACCAACAATATATATATATATATTTATATAAATATAACACAAATTTTTTTAGTAATAATTGTTTTAAAAAATTATTGCCAAAAACCATTTTTAAAACGGTTGACGAAAACACAGATTTTTTAAAATATATATATATATAAATGAAGAATAGAAATGGTAGGAGCACAGATATTGCGGGATGCTGCCAGGGCAGAGGGTCCCGCACGCAGAGAAGGCGTCCGCTTTTGGCGGTGAGATGAATTGGGCGTGGGGTCATGGTTAGCGGTTTGAATGCCATGATGGGCCTCAGATGTGTGATAGTGGGGGCTTCGTGGGCCTGTAGCAGGTGGATGTGGTAGGGCCTTTTTGACCCAGGAGTCTCTCCAACCTGGAGTAGTTTTCATTTCGTCTTCCCAATCAGAAGGGAGCACGTCATAGGAGCCTCATGGCGGGCACATGACCTTCTGAGGTCCACGCGGCCCACATGGGAGAGACAGCCATCTAAGGTCAATGTCTCCTAAGAAAGCTCACGTGTGAGATATATCTTGAAAGCTACCTTGTATGATTTGTGGCAGGCAATTACATAATGAATCGGGTTGAAAGTTGAAAGTATGGATCAACCTCTTTCACTTCCGTCTTCATCTTATCTTCTTATTTATTAATTTCTCAAGCTTCACTCCAAACTCCGACCCGCCCCCTTCTAACTTGGAGCTTGTATTTTCTCGAGGTTTAACAGAAATTTATGCAATTGGCTAATTTACATTGGATTCTTGGACTGGGTCGTTAATTGAAAGCCCATTATTATTTGTATGGGTGTGTATATGGTTGGGATCTCGCCTAAAATGGTTTGGGCCTACAATCCAAATATAGAGTGCCAGGTATGGTCCGGATGCAGGCTTAGGGGAGTTGGGCTGTCGGTCCAAAAACCTAATGTTATCTTTGTAACCAGGCTGAGACGAGAAATGGAGAAAATTCTGATGTACCTATAGACAAATCCGTTTTTTGTTTTTATTTTTATTTTTAATTTGGGAAAAAGTTTTTAGTTTTAACTTCAACTAAGAAAAATATTTTTTAGATAGTATTTTTTTAAAAAGGAGATATTATAATAAGAATGATTCCATGGGGACTGGGCTTCCTTGGGCTTGGGCCTCTATTGAGTTAGGATTGTCTAGGGTTAGGTTTTCTACTGTTGGCTTTTGAAATCGTTGTAGTTGAAAAATGATAGCATTTGATGAAATAAATATTTATGTTATTGTATTTATTTAGAGGAAAACCCAAACGATTTTCCTTGGCAAGCTCATGCAAAGAAGGCTGGACAAAGCACGCTTTACATAGATGTCTACTATACCAATCTTTTAAGAATCAACCTGCCAATACCATCCATATTCTAGGCAGTGCGGTTCTCCTTATGGCTTTGTTCATTGCCATCTGTCCTATCAATTGCATCCCCTGCTTTTGATTTTGCGATTTGTCATAAATTCATAATAGTTGATTCTACTCATGTCACCTACATCATGCGATACTCTCTCACTTATGCCACTTTCATTATCAATGCTAGGAATTATTTTGCTTGTGTCACTTGTCAGGAAAATATATCAACTTGCCATGTGTCTCATATCAAATGTCTTTCAACATAAGATGTCATCTCCCTAATGCGCCACACATCCTCTTAAGCTTTCCCTGATGCCAATGCGTCATATCCTCATACCTGTGGCTGTTATATTCTTATCATCCAACAACAATAGTTTCATCTTTCGCCAATACTAAATGTTGTACAATATTAATCTATATATGCTACCCAGTCTATTGATGTATGTATGGCCATAGGGGTGACAATCTCCATATGATAATGACAACGAGACTTGAAAATGACAAAAAAAAATTTAGGGTGAGTTAGGTGTAATTGTATCCTTATCATGATTGTGTCAACTTATATAACATGCGTAATGATCAGATTTTGTTTAAGTTTGATCACTTAACTCATTTGACCAATTTAACTTATTTAATTAATTGTGTCCGAATGACTATTTTATGAACCGACCTATTTATGACTATTTGAACATATACAAATTATTAATTTTATTATAGAAAATGTTATAGAAAGCATAAACATACATAATTGCCGGGTCCCAAAACATCTCACATTTTCCGCTTTTTATATTTTCCCTAAACTATGAGTCAATTTGCTTTATCAAGTGTCTCTTACTCTTTCTCACATTTATACCTTAGCAAACCTTTTTATTTCACTAGGTGTTTCTTGTTTTTTCTTATATTTTTATCTATCGTATATAGTCCTCAGACAACCATTTTTCTCTCGTAACTTTGTATACACTACGATTTTGTCATGTGTTATGATTTTCTTGTTTCTTATATCATATTCTAAGAGAATAATTGACTTTACCTTAACAAATAGTTCCTTTTTGCAATCCTCTTGTACACTCTATTTTTCTTTGCTCTTCCAAGTCTCTTTTAAACATTTTTAACATAAGCTTTTTCAAACATCTTTAAACAAGGTTCTTTCGCACATCTTCAATCAAAGTTCTCTCAAGCATCTTCAACAAAGGTTATTCCAAATATCTTCAATCAAAGCTCTCCTATACATATTCAATTAAAGGTTTAATACCACTTGTTGTAGAAAATTTGTTAATATAAATATACTAATGGAAGAACACAAAAATAAAGCAAACTACATGAGGATTTAATGTGGCTTGATCGATTATGCCTATCTCCATGAATGAGAGATAATATTTCACTATATAAATATATTAATTAAATAGTACAAAAAATTAAGAATTGCAAAAATAAATTTTTGGATCAAGGTGGAGTCAATTATTCTCTCATCACAACATGATACAAGAAATAAACAAATATGGTATATGAAGAGAATTGTAGCACATGAGATCATATATTATGGAGATATTGAAAATTAACTTAATAAAATTTGATTCAAGGTGAAGATTATTATGAAGTGTCTTAAATTCCTAATTGGAACATGTTTCTTTTTATAAAAAAAATATTATATAAAATATTTCTTGAGTTTATATGTAATTGTAATTAGATGCTTTAATAAGAAATTTAATTACAATCACATATAAACTTAGGAAATTCAAATATAATATTCTTTTTACAAAAAGAAATATATCCTAAGTAGGAAGTTGAGACACTTCCCAACATAAACATTATTAATTTTTTCCTTCCACGGAATGCATAACTCGTGCTATGTGCCAACGCCGCATGAGTCGCATGACATTTTGCACATAGGTTGCACAAAATTCATAGCATGACATTTATACTCGCATGCTAGTAAGACTCACCGTCACACTTTATTTGTTTGAGACTTCATGTCATACCTTGGAACTGGTATATCCATTGCCACTTATGTTCTATCACTCTTGAAGAAAGTTATTCCCCCCTTTCTCCCTTAAGAGATTTTTAGGATTTTTCACATTCTTACATAAGAGATATTGTAAGTGCTACCATTGAATTTTCTTTAATTATAAAAAATATTGAAAACTATTTCCTCACTTGAAAACTCATTCTCAAGACATCATTTTTTAAAGGAAAATATAACTATAAATTTTCTTTGAGTCAAACCACTCATGTGGTTATTGTGCACATATGTGGATGTCATCTCGAAATCACTACCAAACTAATCTATAACATTGATAGCCAATATTTTCAAAACCAGATTGGTCATTAAACTCTAAAAGTTATTAATTCACACTTCACTAATTAGATGGACAATTTCATTAATTATGATATTAGTATGACATTATAAGAATATATTTTATATATTATTAAAATTAAAAATAAGTGCAAATAAATAAAAAATGTGTAAAGAATTTAAAAGGTTTTAAAATAATTAAAATATTGCATCTTATTGTTAAAATTAAAAATAATTGAAAACCAATAAAAAAAATGTGAAAAGAATTTAAAAGGTGTAATATTGAAAAGATTTCATATTTTATTTTAAATATTAATAGATTAAAAATGATAAAGATAAAATTTAAGTGTCATAATATTTCTATTTTTATTAAAGAGTGAAGTATGATATTTATCCAATAGTAAAATAAAATTTTATTATTTGCTATATATTTTTTCGATTTATTATTTTAAATGTTATTACATTATTTTACCAATTTTTTCTGTCTCAGTTTATTATGTTACAATACGATGGATAAAAAATAGTTACAGTTTATCAGGAAGTGTTGCGGGTGTAAAATTGAAAATATCGATAAATCGATCCAAACCAATCAAAATTGATCACAATGGTTCGATTTTTAATAATAAAAAAAGTTGGTTCAATTTACAAATTTTGGAAACCAACCTTATTGATTTGGTTTTTAATTTTCTTGTCTCCTAATTTATATATAATTATATATATATTTGATTAGATTAAAGTAATTCATTATTTTATATTATGATCAAATTAATTTTAAATATATTCGATATATCTTTAACATCAAAACTAAGTTGATTTGAATTAATTTTATAAACAAATTAGACTTAAATTATAATATAAACTCAAATTAATGGATTTTGGGTTTAAAACAAAAATAAATCTATATTTGGATTAAGGAATAAAAAATGTTATTTAAGTTAGGTTAAAATTGAATCAAACTAACCTTCAAAGGCTTGGTTTGGTTTTCTGTTTTTCATTTTAAATATGGTCGGTTCAGTTCATTTTTTACTCAAAAACTCATTGAATCGACTTTATTTAGAAGTCTTATTAGAATTCCTTTAAAGATATTAGTTAATTGTGTGCCCCTTTTAAAAAAAAAAAAAAAAAGGCTCAAGAAAGATCTCATACCATGAAAAAATGATACACCAAGATCGTTAAGATTATTAAGTATAAAGTTAAAATCTATCATATATAAATTTAGCCAACCTTGAAGGCCTTAAAATTGTTGAAATAGATGCTTTAGAAATAGGTTATAATAGAATCTTTAAGCAAAGAGACGGTGATAAGGAAATATTAGTTGGAGTCACTTTAAAAACCTGAAATCAAATCCAACTCAATTACACCATCGTCGAAAAAAGGATTTTAAACATTATTTTATACATTTCAAAATTTCAAAATGATCTTTTAAATAAAAAATTTATATATATAATTAACAATTAATTTAGATTAAGGGATACATTTTATTGAATAAAAGCATATATAATTAATAATCCCAATGGGCCCTGGTGGCCACCATTCTTCTCCTTCTACCCTCATGCGCTCACATGCTCCGGCATCAGCCTAGTGCTTACCCTTGACAAGGCAGAAGCCAATTATGTTCAGAAAACTTTTAACCCTTAGCACTTCTCTTTGTTCCTTTGCCATGTTCATTCCGAAAGGAAAGGTCTTTTTGTTGGGTGATTCCGAAATATACCATTAATTTTCCCCTTATATATGGAGACGAAAGGGAAGCAAATTTCTCATAATATTTTGGGGAGTTGGGGCCTGCCTTTGAAATTTAGTTTGCTACATTAATGGGTTGTGTTACTCTGCATATATGTATATATACATCCCAATTTGAAAGATGGTTTTATTACATTGAAATGTCAAATTTGAACTGTAAGCAGCCCTGAGAAAAAACAGGTTGATCGATCCATTCCCTTAGTGGGCTAATACAGTGGTTCTCGGAAGGCGAGCGGCGTCTCCACTTTTACTATGACCCTGGGACAGGGAATTGCTATGAATTTGGGTGCCTCATCGCCGGGCATCAACACTGGCAAGCTTGGACTTTGATTTTGTTTCCACTTCTGAGAAAAGAAAAGAAAATATCAAAATGTACATGAGCAGTGAATATTATTGTAGTGGAGCTTAATTAACAGCCATAATTATATGTACAGGACAAGACAGAGCTAGGTAGAGAGATATACCATGTGAGGGGGGACAGATTTGGGGGGTGAATGAGGAATTCGGGATTGAGTATTGGAAGTGTGATCCTCAGTAGAGTGACGGAGGCATCGGAACTTATCCCAGTGAAAGCAGAAAGACATGAGGGCGCTCATGCATAGTAACATGATAAGTAGCAGTGCTAGACCGACAGGAAAGCCTATGACTGGCCGCGACAGAGATACTCCCTCATTCTCCATCTACCTTTCCTTTCTAACTCTCTTCTCTGATCATGGGAATATAATTCAGCAAAGATGTAACTGGAGATCCAGCCATACGGGGTGGTTTGTGAGTGAAGGTGGGTGTTGGGTGGTGGTGACATCCATTTATTGGGTTATGGGAGTAGTGTAGGGAAGTGGTTGGACAAACTTCGTGTTATATACGGAAAGAAAAGAGAGGTTCTAGGGTTCTGGGGTCCTACCTTCATGGTGGTGTCATTGTTGCATTGCCCATAATAACAATCTCTGGACAGTGTGATATTCTTCCCATATACCTTATAAAACTAGAAGTTAAAGCTTGACAAGAAAACCAGCAAATTAAAGCTAAACAAGACAGCTGGGTGCAGGCTGCTGGGTCCACGGACACTGATTACCTTATGGGGCTTGGGTTGGGTGTATTGGGGCTCAGATTTCTTAGCTATAAGGTCAGCACATGAGTTGGTTTTGCTGCAACAAAATGTCAAAAACTGCACCACTAGATTGAAAGCTATAGAGGAATTGGATAGAGATAAATGGTACAGTTTGGCATAGAAACCATCCAACTACCCCCAATAAATGGATGACTTAGCCACTTCGCCTAGTGTGGGTTGGGGAGAGTCCTTGACAGCTTCCCACTAATTCACTTGCCAACCATGTTGAGTTTCCACTCCATCTGGACACCAAAATAATGCCCCTAAGATTTTAGGCGTCAGGGCTCCTACAATGTCCAACCCGGCCATTACTTATATATGATTTTTCTTCTGATGATAAGCAAGTATCAGGTTAGGCGCCGTCATATCATAAGCGAAAGGTTGAGTCCTGATGGGTAAACCAATGTTGAGAACTGATATTCCTACTAAATCATAGGCCATTAGAGAGAAGGGTAGAAAGAGTACTGGTGTCTAAACGTTCCTCCAGGGCTCTCAGATTTGGATGATAAACTGAATGAGAGGATCCTACTATGTGAAGGTAGTAGCAGAAAGCATTAGAGGTTTCAAGTTCTAACCCTGACACATTTAGATGCTGGAATGTGGAGAAAAAAAAAGAGGGAAATACAAAATACAAACAAATAAGATCATATGCAAATAATGGAATCTAATGGCCTATTTGGTGGCACCACCACGTGTTTTCCATAGGAAAGAAAAAAGTATCAATAGGTATTGTGGCACCCAATGAATCTAGATAAAACATACCAAATCAAACAGTGTTGAAAGACAATTTTGTTTGACCGTCAACAGCTATTGTCCAAACTTTACTGTACTCTGATGCTTCCTCCGCCACACCATGACTGAAAGCAGGGGTCTTCCTCACCGTTGCAATCCAATGGCTTAATGACGCCCATAAGCTCAGCTCTCAAGTACTAGCCTCCTTTTACGACCTTTGTTACTCTGCCATGATCACGGTGTTACGCACGGCCACTTATATGGACCTTACCAAACTCAACCCCTGATTCAATGATTAGGCCAAAGAAAAAATTTGACGTGGAATGAAAACAACACAAGTCAGAAGAGCAAGAATACTAAATCACACAAATGACTTTCCTAATTCTCTTAATTGCTTGTGTCACATGGTGAAAGCATTCAATATTATGCAAAATCAAAGCATTTATCCGTTGAATCTCTTTTGGGAAAGCATTTAGGAAGAGCCATTATTAGTAAGTGATATAGCACTACTCCATTTTCCATGTTTTGTGGCCCCTTAGACTGAGTGGGTTAGAAAAAACCAGCAATACAAGCACCAGCAGATAAGCATTGGGCGATGCCTCTTTGTAGAAACAAACAGCATGATCCTGAGAAGGCCGTGGAGAAGACGTGTAGTAGGTCCCTGGATATGGTTGATGGTGTAACATGTAGAAATTTTTACTTGATACTTGGTTTGAATATAGGTTCCAAAATTTAGGTTATGGTCAGCTTCAACATCCAACTTTGGAAATTGCTTCCAATTCCAATCCACTTCGAGCACAAAGTGGGAGGCATTATCTTCCGAAACCTAACACAAAATGCCTGGTGGAAGAGAGCCAATGAGAAAGCTATGCCGGAGGTTTTAAGAGGTTTTTAAGGCGTGTGAAATCACAACACACATGTTGCTTTCTTATCTCGTACTCTTGTTGCATAATGAAGACGGCACCACAGTCTCCACCACTTTACACTTCGTGCTCTCACCCTAATTTCTTTCCCATACATTTTTTCACTTTCCATCCATCTTCTCTCTGCCCATAATTTTTGCCTAAATAAAATCAAATTAATGCCTAAAACTCTAACTTATGGTCGGTCCATTTTCCCTGTTATATCTGTCTGCGCGCCCGTGTTCTTTCTTTTTCTTTTTATTGCTCGAAGCAGGGAAGATGGCAGATGGGAAGAAAAGGGAAAGTGGAGGAGAGAGAATAAAGGTATTAGAGCTAAGGTCTAGTGAGAGTGTGGGCTTTGATAAAACTTGGTTCACCAACAAGGGCCCAACTCGTGTTTTTCCTTTTTAGTGTTGAATTGGGCTCAGGCTTGGGCCCCCTCAGCCAACCGTTTGTTATTTTAAGGCAAGGCCCACGTCTCCGCTCAGCTGATTGAATTGGACGTTTCATTCAATTGGAGAAGGCGGGGGAAAGGAAAACAAAATTAAATATTAGGGCTTTTTAATTGTAATTGCAGGGTTGCGAGAAAGACAGGGCAAAGAGCAGAGAAGAAAAGAAAATTGCAGGGTTTCGTAATGAAATGCAAGCAATGAGAGAGGAAGTTTGTCAATGCTCACATTCTATGAAGGATCAAGAATGGGCATTGCAGAGGGCTTTCGCATTCGCCTCGAAGGTTTTCTTAACTGGTATTTGCTTTTTTGTTCTTGGTTTGTGCCCATGATTTCCAATGACGTACAAATTCAAGAAACAAGTCCACTGATGTTGTCAACACTTCTTTAAGTCGTTATATTATCTTATAGTTGAATCGATGATCTCATTTTTTTTCATTTTGCATTTTTTAATTTGTTCCGTGCTTTGAAAAAAAAATATATATCTTTTTATGTGCCTTGGGGGGCTTCCTCAAAATATGCTTAGCCCATGCTAATAGTTCAAGACTTTCAAGTAGTATCTAATTTTAACAAAACAAGTGGAGGCAACGAATCTCCTTTAGAAGATTTGTATGTCTTGGAAATTCATGAATTGAGATATTTGGTCTTACGGAAGTTAAGAAATGCAATTGAGAATGTTGGAAGGTTGGCTAAGAAGGTTGAATATTATGGGATTATTTGGCTGCCCAGTGCTATGCTGAAGAAGCTTAACTCAGCAGGGTGTACAAGGCTCATAGGCACCTTTTTGGTATTTCTAATATCTAAGATTGAGTATGATTGGATTTGGCATGAGTCATGACAAATAGACATAGTGTCCCCATAACCCCACCACTATAGAATAAGGTGGAGGAAAAGGATAAGTGTACTTTTTTATACAAAAGGAAATTCCAAAAAATATGTAAGTTATAGGAAGCTTCTAACATGGTTATCCACTCCCAAAAGTAACTGCAACATTGAACACTCAATATGAGTTGAATTTGGGCTTCCTTCAATTTTTCCCAACATACTTGTGTCAACATGACATGACATGGGTATGGGATCCTTGTTGGACACTCTAATTTTATTTTGGGTGTGGCTACTTGATTTTTTTATTGATATCCTTTTATTCTTTCAACTTTTTTTAAGAATAATTACATTAGAGAAGAAGAAGATTTAGCTGAAAAGTGAATTTTTTGTAAGAATACTTAGGAATAAGAGGAAAAAAGGGATTAAAGGGAAAAATGAGTGCTTTAAAAAGGATATCTTCACTTCCAATTGATTTTTAATTAAATTTTATTTTACTTTGTTCTATCCCACTACCCAATTTTTTGGATCTTTTTAGCCAAGTCCCTATATCCTAAAATTTGAGTTGCGAAGGATCAAACGCTTTGACACATACCTGCATCTGACACTCATACCCCAGCTTATGTAACGTAGCATTTGGGTGAAAAGTTAATCCAAATAGCATTCTTAGGAGTTGGGACTGCTTATGTGTTTCTTAATCAGAAAAGATCTCATGCTGTAATTTAATGTTCAATGTTTGTTAGGTATAAAATGGTGTTCTTATATTAATATAATCTTCTTCGTTTCTGATAAAAAAATAAAATAAAATAAAATAAAATGGCAGAATGGCAAGGTATAGTTTTTAGTTGTTGGTATCATTTCTTACTGCATCTGCTGATTTGATTCCTCTTAATTTACCCAAGTGCCTGAATTAACTCTGTTTAAGCATACTTGAATCTAGTAGAGATTCCTAGTTTTAGACTTGCTATGTATAGGTTAAGTTTCTCCAAGGATTTTTTTTTATTCTGCTTAAGTCTCATTAAGTTGAACTTTGCTTAATGAGAGGGATGATTATGGTGTGGGGTTACAAAAGGCTATAACGAGTGGGTGGGAGAGGTTTAACAAAAGGGTTGGGTTTAAGGTAAGAAATGGTAGGAGGGTGAAATTTTGAAAGGATCGGTGGTGTGGTGATGAGTCCTTGGAAGAGGTCTTTCCTAGGTTGTTTTCTATACCCTCTACAAAAGATGTTTGGTTGATCAATTGTGGGAGCAAAGTGGCAAGGGAGGTTGCTGGAATCCTCTGTTCACAAGACAGAATAATGATTAGGAGTTAGGAGAGGTGGAAGCTCTTTTTAGGAGATTTGAAGGACATGTGATTAGAAGGGATATAGAGGACACCATGGTTTTGTGGGTTTTAAAGACTGACAAATTTATAGTTAAATCCCTTTATGCTTCCTTAACAAGTTGTAGAGTGAAAATTATGGTTTTCATTCGATGTCGTGTGAAACCCTTAGGTTCCAATGAAAATTAGCATTTTTTGTTTAGGAATCTTCTTTGGGTAAAATTTTTATTTTGGATAAGCTGAAAAGGCAAGGTTAGAGGTTGCTGAGTAGGTCTTGTTTGTGTAAAGGTGGGGAAGAACTAGTGGATCATATCCTCCTTCATTGTTCTAAAGCAGTAATGCTATGACAGATAATTTATGCTCTATTTGGGGTTCAATGGCCAACGTTATCCTCAGTCAAGGACGCCCTTCTAAGCTAGCATGGATCCCTTGTTAGGAAGAAGAGGAAGAAAGTGTGGAGAGCAGCTCTTTTGTGTTTATTTTGGACCATATGGAAGGAGAAAAACAAAAGGGTCTTTGAAAATATCGAAGATATGGATCAAGCAATTAAACAATCTTTTATGTACATTTTTTGGGAATGGGTTAGGCTGCACATAGGAGAGGATTCCTTGTTTATGCTGAATTTTATTAACTGATTGTACTCTTAAGTAAGGGTTTTTTGTGCTCCCTCTATCTCTTTTAGCTTTTGGCACCTTGTATACTGTGTATACTTTTGTGCACCCTTTTGAAAACTCTTTTAATATAATTATTCTTTACCTATAAAAAAAATAAATCAAAATTAAACTTTGCTTAGTGGCTTTTTGGCTTGGTTATGGGCTCAGCCTCAGGCAACTCAAATTAGATGGATCTCTTGGTTTAAGCTTGGTGATATATAAAATTTATTTTTGAAGAAAAGTTGGGACTATGTTCTTTTGTTAATTTTTATGATACTAGTTTCACTTCACAACTGCATCATCACAAAATATTTCATTCCAAAAATGCTTGATAACCAATTAAGTATTTTTTGTAAGATATGTAATAACTTGTCTTGATTGTAGCTAACAAAGTAACTTTGATAGTTAAGCTATTCAAGGACGAGGCAAGTAGAGTCCTCTGATGAAGCTCACTCCCTGGTTGCAAGCTGTCAGTTCACCTCATATGTGAGCTAAGGTAATTCAGTCCATGGATTCATTTATTTGTTTTAGAAAAGAAAGTTCATTGATTTGCCACCTTGACCTGACCTAGTTAGAAAAGAAATTGTTGGTTCCTCCCCAGATCATCAACCCTTCTTAGCTGAACATTTCCAGAGAATCAATTTTTGTACATTGCGATTTCTTACTTTCCTCTTCCCCTTCCACTCCATTCTCTATACACACTTTCACAAGCTAGCTCATGATGAATAGATCAAATAGTGCTATGCCTTTGGATTGCTTAATCTGTTTATGGTAACCTTCATCTTTGAGCTCCTAACACATCTCAACAATGTGGCAATTAACCTTGACCAATTTACAGTACTTTTTACTCTTATTGATATAACCATTGAGTCATTATTTGTATCCTCAATGAAGATATAAGAATCAACATAGGGTGCGGATGACCCTTAAGATATATTTGTCTGTATGTATTGCCATTTGGGTGCATCCTCTTTATGGAAATCAGGAAATGTCTTAGCATCTTCTTGGATCATGTGTGGAAATGTCTTCTTCCTATTTTTGGGAGCTTTATGTAGCATTTATGCTCATTAGTTACTTTTTCAAAAACTTGGGTCATCTGTTTGGTCATGTCAAAACGTTCTCAACAATCAGAGCAACAAAAGTGAGGTCAGGATATCGTTGCCACTCTCACCTTTCCATTGAAGCAGGAATGGGGAAAAGCATGGTGGGACACAGGAAAGTGATCCAACAATAAGAAGAATGACCAGCATATGTTCTAGTCAGCCAAGGATTTTTGGCTTGCAATGTTTTTGCACACTATAATACATGAAAAAGGTTTAATGTTGCCTGCTGGTTGAACAGCTAAGGATTTTAGGAGCATGTTTGATTTCTTTGACGTGATATTGTCCTCTTGGCTTAAGCTCAATTTCTTCATAAACTCATTATGTTTTTAGTTTAGAACACTATGTTCTTCCATTGCAACTTGTACTCTCTATATGTTTTATCCTAGAACCTGTTCTCTGGGCTAATGATCCTTACAGAATTGGATTCAGGTGCCTGGAAACTGTGTACAAATATAATCTCCAGTTGGAACTTTCATTTCCACAATTGAACATTAGCATATGTTTCATCAGTTCTGTTAAACCCTCGTCCAGGGTAAAAGGAAGTCATGTTGCTATAAGAAGTGCGGGTCATCATAGGCTAGACGATTCTGCTGTTGGGGCCAAAAGGAATCTTGTCTTGTTCAGATGTCCCACGAGGGATCATCATAATATGTTAAGAAAATCTATAGGAGAGCCAAGAACTCTAGTCAAACAGGCTGCGAAAGTCATCAACAGAGGATATGGAAAAACAAAATCCGAGTTAAACTGTAAGAAGTGCATTCATTTCTGGCTCAGATGCATTGATGGATTCCAACTAGAGCAGTCTGATGTCATGAGCAACTGCAATGTTTTGATTGACAGATGGTCGTCTTGCTGATACAAGGTGAAGATTTATCTTACCATTATATTTAACATTCTATTTGATATTTGATGAAGAATGATTGTTTGTAGAAACAGCAAACCCCACTTGTATTTGTCTCAACATTGTTGTGGAGCCTTATATCATATTTTTTGTAAAATATAAATTCATGATTTGCTTTTTTGCAGTCCCATCTGTCTAATCTTGTAGGAGAATAACTTTAGCTATGAGGAGTCATTTAAAATTCGATTTCTAGTGTTCTCTTTATCAACTACAAACAACACAAGCACTTCGTTGCCAAAACAGTTTCTACCTGGATTAAATGTGAACTCTGCTTAGGTAAATAGAATAATCAGGAAAAAGTAATTGAGTAAAATTCCCAATCACAGAAAAATGGTGAATGAGTGAAAATTTTCCTTTTGTTGGGTATGTGACCAAAACAACCTTGAATTAATAAACAATCTCCAATTGATACAGATACCACAAAAATTGGTTGTGAGATGAGAGATGGCCCCAGTGAAATAGAAACCACTTATTCATTCAGTAAGACAAAAATTACTACAGCCTGTCACTTGTAAAGCTCATTGAAAAACTAAAATACAGAGATTTGGCAAGTGAAGCTCCACCCCCGACTTGTTCCTTCTTCTGCCCTTCCCTTCTTTCATTCTACAGACACCTTCCTCCATACCCTGCATTTCTAAATAATGTTTGCTTTAGTTCCTCAGAACTTACCATTGTTCTCTTCTCCAATTCCTGTCACATGATAAAAATTGTTGAAGATAACATTAATTCATCAGTGTGTGACACCAAAAAACAAAATCAGAAAAAATAAAAAATTATGAATATATACCTCTGAGCAAGAAGCTTGCATTGAGAAATCATTGAAACAACTAATAACACACTGTTGAATCTCAAGTCCTAATGCTTCCAGGGTATTTACTGTAGATAGTAACAATCCTGGCTTCCCTGCACAGCAAATTTCTATCCGGGTATCCATGTTTCTTCTTTCCACATCAAACTGCACATTTGGGGAAACATATAAGAATCGAAAATCTTGTTTGAGTTTCAAGGGGTTTACTGAGTGCTACAGAAACCATACCTTAGGCGAATTTCTGACCATGATTTCATTTGGTTTTAAGTCCTTGAATATGCCCAGCAAGTTCAACTGACTGGAGTCCACTTCATTTTCTTCCTGCAGATTGTTGATTCTCTCTAATAGCTCTTTCATGTAATCTATGGTATCTCCAAGTATAGATGTCCTGTCCATCTGTTAGAAGAGCAATGAACCAGCAAATTATTCCTAGTCCTCCATGTATACAGGCATAGACATTATATTTCTAATTGAGTGGTAGGCAAATTAAAATAACCAAACAACTCAAGATCAGTGATTGATTACCTTGCTAATTTTGGGAACAACAGATCTTAGCATTGAAAGCCGGTCATTCAATCGCTTCCTGCGCCTTCTCTCAGCCATTAGATTCTTGGAAGGTTGCCCTTCCACCTTCTTGGTCCGCTTATTCTTTACCTCGTTACATACGCCCACGTTGAAAACTGGAAATTCAGTGGATTGAATTGGCTCCACTTTACAAGTAGCTTGAAGCCCCATGTTGTGGAGATCGACCCCAGGGTGAACTGCAGGTTCCTCCTCCTCCATCATCGGAAATGGATAATCTTCTTGAGTTGGAAATGGGGGTGTATCTTGCTTGGTGTAGGAGGAATCGGTAACCTGGGGTGTGGAGAATTCATCTCCAAATGGACTGTACATTTCATTGAATGAGTAACCGAACCCTGGTTCAATAGGTCCGGAGAATGCTTCGAAGGAAGAGTTTGGAAGAAAAGTAACTGGGTTTTCATCAAAACGATAATCAAAACCCCAGCCATGTGAGAAGAACTCATTCATTCCCGTAGGAATGGTTTCCCAAGGGTCTCCTCTTAGAGCCAGTAACTCCTCCAAGAAGCCATGTTCATTCACCTCCATCTTCCTCTCTCTCTCTCTCCCTCTCTCTACAGAAGTTAGAGAATACTAATCCAAGAAGATAGCCTGGATAAGAAGCTGCACAAAGGGCAAGTATATATAGGAACAGAGATAAAAGGGTAGTTCATGATTGCTGTGTATTAAAATATATGATGATGTCGTTTTGATTAGCTCCCTAGAGCCTAAGACCAAAGACTAAAATGGTATCCGCCCTTTTCATCTCTCTGGGTGTGGACTGTGGTGGGTGATTTCATGTCATTTTCACCGAAATCTGCAATCAAACAAACAATATATTTTAATTTCCCCCCTACTCTGAAAACTTTGACTCATACATCAGTCTGAACGGAAAAGGATGGACTCAGCATCATAGACCCTGTCAGGTTCTTTGTATGAACGATTCCTGCCATTCTAATTCCCACATCCACACTAACTTTGCTGAGTTGGGTCCCATTCCACATTGCCTCTACATTTTGGCTCACTTCTGAATTTCAAAATGGGTTGCTGTGCCTTTTTTGTTCTGTCCTCACTTTTCCTGCTTCTTATTACTAAATCAGATATTAGTTTTTGTTTTTAGTTTATTCCCCACCAATTTTCCTTTCATTTGTTGGTTCGGAAGTGAGGATTCTCCATGACTCCATCTCATCGCAGAAAATAACAAGAAACCTACAAAAATACGATAGAGAACAAATACATGGGTACGTGATCAACTGCTTGAATATACAATTAGAATTAAATTATTCCTCAAATTACATTTTGGCTGATGTAGTGAGGTCTTTATGGATGCAAATATATCAAGATACTATAATCATTTGTTTTTTAACGCCCATTTTGGCAGATGCGGTCGACAATAATGGACCCGTACATTTGTTGTGTTATATAGTCCATTTTCAATACAGTTCTCAATGTCCCTACTTGATTTACCATGACGACTCTCTCTTTATTATCATTTCTGTTACTGTCTGTAACACTGGTTTTTATTGTCAATTTTCATGGTAGGTAACCTCCAGTCATATGTATAAAACACTAGTTTCTCGGAAGATGGCGACATACAGCACAGCCCAACTCTAGCTACAGGTTTGACCCTCTCAGCTTTTATGTCACGTTTAACCTATCAAGATAGACACATACACATACATGATCGTATTCTTCTCAAGAGGCTGAGACTTCAACCGGTTGATGAAAAAAAAAATGTTTCATAATGCAGTTAAGGCTATAATGCCCTATAAGTCTATAATCCTCATGTGAATGCTAGTATTTGCCGTTCACGGTACCATTAGGAGAAGGGTAGAATGCTAATTAGTAGTGCCAGACAGGGAATTATTCCATAAGGATTAAAAAAGGACTGAGGTTAAGAATACAGAGCATGAAAAGCTGTGATATGTTAGAAGTGAGTGAGAGGTGAACAGCTACCACTTTCTGAATACCAGTATAAATTGTAATCTGCCTTTTAACTTATGCTGAAAAATATAATTAAAAGAATTATTTGAGTACATGTTGGTTATAAAGTATGTGCCCCATAAGGCTAGGAAGAATCAGAGCCACATGCTATACGTACAAATATGGAAAGGGGTTAAGCCTACTTACCATTTGAATCCATATATAAATACTTGTTTACCAAGAAAGATAAACAGAAGTATAATGTAGGTGAAGGTTGGAATTAAAGTAGAAAGTGAAAAGATGGTGAAGGATTTATGAAATACAAGAGTATTGAGAGCTTGAGGGAGAGAAGAGGGTGGCAATATCGAGGGGAATAATAGATGAGGTGACAGACGAGGGTTCACCCATCCCACGTGAATAACTCACCTGGACAACAAGTGTTTTTGTGGTGGGAGTCCCCCACGTCTCTGCTGTAATTCTCAAAGCAAACCATCACCACCCATCCACCCCATTTTCAATATTTAAATAACCTCTCTCATCACAGAATTAAGGATGCTGATCGCACTTTTTTCAAGTCATTCTTAA
The DNA here is from genome assembly GCF_030704535.1 of Vitis vinifera. NCBI lineage: Eukaryota > Viridiplantae > Streptophyta > Magnoliopsida > Vitales > Vitaceae > Vitis > Vitis vinifera. Next base: position 6,477,816 of record NC_081822.1, on the reverse strand, counting down.
CTTTCATTTCTAAATATTTCTTTTTTTTTTCTTTTTTTTCTTTTTTTGAATTGGGAATTGAAATCAAAGCAAAAACAATCTTTTTTAAAAGTCAATAATTATATTATAAAATAATAATTTTCTTATTTTCCAACTTTTAAAAAAAAAAATTAAATCAGCATAAAAACTTTTATTGAAATAAGGGAAAATATTTGTATAGCCAATTATGTTTGGAAGAGGTATTATTTTGAAAGTATTTACAGGCATTTGGTAGTGGAGTGGAGTTTAATTAGCTGATTTTGGAGGGTGAAGTCATCTATTTTTGATAGATTGAAAGAGTATGAAAATTTTAACCACAATTCTGAAGCTTAGCAAGAAAAATTTAGCCGGAGACGTCTACACAAACTGTGAAATAGGGGTCATTACGTACAGCCTGGCCGCTACCCCTGCTTGCCTTTCACCATATCAATTGGCTGCCATTGTGGTGGATTCCTCTGTTGTCTTGAAATCTTTGATTTTCTCAAAATGGCTCGCGCTCTAAATTAAAAACTAAAATTTTTAAATAACAGGAATTAAAAAAGTAATAATAAAATGGGGATGAAGGCAGCTGTTTCAGAGAATTAATTAGGAGATAGATGGAGGAGGAAGGCAAAGTAGGGATGGGGATGGGGATGGAGATGGAGGGTGGCACTGGTGGTGGTGTGGACAAATGACATGACGGGGGCAGGAGGAGAGCAGAGACAAAGGCGAAATCCGTGGTGAAAATACCGCGGCGGTTTCTCCCTAACACCCCAACACCACCAGCAGTTTTCCAAAAGTCGCCCATTTCTTTGCCTTTTTTGGTTTAATCGCTCTAACCCTCTAAGCTATTTGCCCATTAAAATATTTCAATACAACCTGTCAGCCCACAATATCGCGTTTAGGGTTTTGGCCCCACTCCAAAACCGCTTCTCTCTCTCTCGCTCCCTTATTTTCATTTTGTCCGATATAGATTTGTTTGTTTGTGGAATGAACAGTACTATAATATTACCAACAGCCAGCTCTGTAAGCAGCGTTTCTGTTCAACAGTACAGTGTCCTTTTTTTTTTTTGGCTGCCTTTCTAAAAACACACGAGCAGCCTTCTGTAGACTGTAGATCAGTACTGCTTTCTTTTGCCTTTCTGGGATGGAGCAGGCGACTTGTGTTTGCTTCTGTCCTCATTCCTCCCCATGTGGGTAAGACTTGAGAGCTGATTGAGATTCCAAGTATGGTGTTCACTTGCGTGAAAAGGTTATGTAATCTAGGTTGTTGGCCTCTTGTATTCGTCTTTGAGTTGTTGAAGAGACGTCCATGAGTGACCTAGCCACACCCACTCACTTCCTTCTCCTGGCCTTTTGTGCCTATAAAACCAGGGTACGTCCCTCCCTACGATCAATACACGAGCTCCTTTACAAAACGTGTGGCCTCGGACTCATCTCCGCATTAAAGAATAAAAAATAAAACAACTAACACGATCCTCCTAATAATGCCAGTGCACCAGATTAAACTCCTGCCTTTTACGTTGTTTTGGTTAGCTTAACATCGCTTATATCCTTACTATGATAGGCATTTTACCCTTGCAAGTGGATGATGTTAGGCGAAAGTTCCAACTTAGCATCTGAAAAATTCAGAACTAAACCGAAGTGGGGGACCTTTCGTCAGCATTTTACAACCCGATTCTCCTAGTTGCTCACATCTGTAGGTCAAACTTGATGAAAGTTGAGGTGGTGAGACCCCTTCAACTCAATTATTTTTACCCGTCTGCATATGTAACGTAGTGGGTTAGCCAACTTGGCCGGACTGTGCATTTTGACTGGGCTCAGCTGTCCATGCAACGTTTTGCCCATGCCTCTATATGTGATACGGTTTTGCGTATTAGAATTTTTTAGGTGTTATTTTTATGTAATCCACTAACTCGACGACCTTTATGGGGTGACTGCAGAGTCCTAGTTGCCACTCGTTTTGAGCCAATTGTATAAATTGCCTCTCATGTAGGATAATGAGTTAATATGGATTGCATACCAACTACCAAGTCAGCCTGAGATACGTGTCTAGCTCAAGAATTGCCATCTGCGTGGGGGCAGATAGACCGACCCATAATATTTAGCTTAACAATTTTCCAACGTGTGGGGGCACGATTCACCGACCAAGAATGACAGAATCGATGTATGTGAAGGGTTTTGAGACTTATTGAAATGGGGAGGCGCAGTTATTAAGGCGGAAAAAGAAGTGGAATCCAAGGAGATCAAGCTCAGCCCTTGATCTCCTAGTCACAATAGTTGATTTGAGATGGAATGGCATTGGAATCATCGTAATCTAATCCCACTTGCCGAAGATCCGCTCTAACTGTTTAAATTACGTGGCCTCAATTCGAGTATCATATGATCTCAGGATGATTGGGTATGAGCATATCTGTTATCAAAGACAAAAGTTGTTGATTTTGCAAGGATAAGTGAGTAGGATATGCAAGGAAAAGATAATCCCCACTTGCCACGCAACTGCAACTAGGAAGCCGATGTCTGACAAAGGCCAATGGCGCCAAGCGCCTTCTATTTTGAATTCGCTCAACTAGTTCTTACAAGAAAATTTTGGTTGAATAAACTAGCTGGCTTCAGGGATTGTGGGCATATAATAACATAAGTTTTAGGTAGTGTGTGGATGGAGTACTCTGGCTTGATGAATATGAGACTATTGAACCAGCACATGCCAAAAGAGGGACCAAACTTGCATGTTTCAGAATTTATTTACACCATGCATGAAGGGTTGATGTTGCTTAATTGCGTGACAAACGTGACCATGAAACTCAATTATCCTAGCAATGAAAGAAATTTCAGTCAGATCACAATGGGTGTGCACTGCATTTTCCAAAAACAGCATTATTCACCTAATATCTTAATCCCATCGTGAAAAGACCAGCAAAATCTGTTGTTTTGATTCATTTAGTAAATGCTACTCGAAGGAAAAGTCTCGCTGATCCTTTTCAATTGAGGTGATTAATTGACAACGTAAAACTATGGTCCAACGTCAATTCTACAATCTCAAAACTTAATTAGGAATCAACAGCCAATGACCCCAAGACATTAATATCTCTTGCTTTGATCCGTTGTAGTCAGATTGGGTGTCCGGGTAGGCACGGTATCGATTGATGGCCCCAGCAAGGACTAAGGAGCTTCCATGGGCCATGATGGTACCCTTAAGTTAGATCAGGCTACATCTACAAATTGATTCCTTGATTATTTGATTGAGCATGACTTATCTCTCCATATTAATCAAATTTAAATCACTTAGTTTATAATTATTGTAGGGATTTCTAGTAGTCAATCTCCATACCCATACATAACAAGGATCTCCCTTCGCTTCTACTTTCCTTTTTCTGCAGTCTGCTGCCCCTCCTTCTTGTGGGATGAGCAGGAACGGTTGGTAGAGATCACTCTATAATAACATTGACTGTTGACTTGAGAATCTATTGAAGAACTGTACTGCTGGGCTTCTAACCGTTACATGTGCGTCACGACATTCATCTTCTAATATATTGAATTCTCATATTGGTACATACTTAATTAGAATATAGCTGTATAGTACTGAAATGTATTATTAGCTTACACACCTTAGAGTTAGGACCACTGCATTATGATCTCTTCTACCTTCCGCAAGCAACATAGCAGGCTTTATGCTTTATGCTTTATGATGTACTTTAATTTGTAATGAGTTGTCATCTTCATAATATCTTTCCAAAGCTATAATCTGAGAGGATCTCGGCCATGGTCTCCTCAAAGACAATGCATACCTTCAAATATTTTTCATGAAACTCAATCACAGCATACCCATGATCTTCTCAAAGGGCTCTACACGATAGAAAAGTATTCAAAAGTAAGTTTGGATGTTTGGTAATCACACTACACCAAAATCTAATTATGATCTTTTCAAAGATTTGCAAATTCAATTATTGTTAATAATTGGCTTATGTATTTGAACCTTAATCTTCTCAAAGATACAGGTTGCATATAGAGCATACAATCATAGCAGGGAAAAAACCACCATACCATTAACAATTAAGCATAAGTACAAACTCCTCTGTTAGGTCCTCCTAACTTTACAAGATTGTCCAACTTGATTGTCCAAGAGATTGCTACTAAATATAGAATTACACTACTTGTACTCCAATTGGCTCGAGTCCGAGTTCTTTAATAGATGAGAAAGCACCAGAGAGTGATTGAATTTGTTCTTTCTATATACATGGAGGCATCTTTGAGCTTTCACTGATTTTTCAGTCAAATGAGGGTGGGGACCCTCCTAAAAAATAATGAAGAGAAAATCAATCAAGATTTTGGATTGATTAAGGATCCAAACTTCTGGCTGAGCCGCAGAAATATGATAATGTACACACTCCCACTTGTTCATTCTGTCTCAACTTGTGGACAAAAATGCACTAATATTCAAGTCTATTCAATAGCAAGTTTGATCATTGTGTGTTCCAAGTTGCATTGACAGATTATTCTTCTTTTAAGATGGGATGATTAGCTGTCTGAAAGTTTCTGAAATTCGTTGATTAATGATATTTCATCTATGTAAACCCCATGGTTTCTTCTGCAGACTAAAACTTGTGGACGAAAAATTGCAAACAGGGTTTGGTTGACGGTGGGCCGTTGAAATTACATTGCAGGATTATTCTTTGTTTTAGGTATATGCTGATTAGCTGTTCCAAGTATTTAGAACAGGTTACCCGAATGGTTGGGAAGTGTTAGCTTGCCTGACAAGAATTGTATCCACTGGAAAAAATATGATTTAGTTTGGTAATGGAGGACAACAAACATGGCGCTAATCATGCATACAACTGATTCTTCAGATCTGCCCGGTGTCGTAGACTGGATGTTCAAACAAAATTTCTTCATTCTAGACATGGAAAACATTATTTAACTACTAGGAAAACAGTATATTCCCATGATCCAAACTCTTCTGACTCTTCTGCTGCATTGCTATTAATCACTCAAGCCTTGCGTATTGACGAGAGGTGGTGAATCATGAATGTCACAGGTGTTATTTCAACAGATTAACCTTAATGTTTATTATCATGCATTATTTTGAGGTTGTAGAAAGGAAGAAGACAACCTGCAAAAGCACTTTTGCAGCATTTGACAAGTCCATATTGTGAACTAAAAGTGTTTAAAACATTGTAGATAGATTATCCATATTGTTCGAACATGGAAAACCACTTGTTTCTTTTTTTCATTGCCCAGCATCTTAATTGCACAAGGAAAATCCACCCTAAACTCTGATGAAACTCAATAAGAAATTTGACTAAACTCTGATAAGTATGAGAACAGACGATACATAGCCATTCACGGGATGATCCTGACAGACCCTTATGATCAGGTTTGAAGTTTTGGAGATATTTCGAGTGTCTGGGGTTTTGGCAATGGCCTAGAGAACGGATTGATCTTCACTACTTTGGGAAAAAGGTTTAGCAATATTGCGAGGTGACTAGAGAAAAAGTTTTATGCTGGATGAATAGTGCAGTACTGTTGTTGTCTGTTGGCAGTATGTGTTCTTTCATCAAATATTTGGGGATTAATATCTGAATTGTGAATTTTACGTATGATAATACTTAGATTAGAGGTTCATAAAATGCACTTGCTGGAAATTATAGATGCTGCTAAGTCAAATCCAACAACTTCATGATGATGATGTTGGGCCACCATTCCACCAGGCTTGGGCTTGGCACGGAATCATGTAGCCTTATACCAAAGAAAAGCGTTCATAATTTGGTTTGGATTGGGCCTCAGGATGAGGTTGGTTGGTCCATCTATGCCGATCCTCGTGGATGGCAACATTCTGGTTTAGATTGGGCCTTTGGGATTAACCCCTTCACCGTCACTCTGGTCGGAGCTTGGGTTCGTTTGGTTGTTGACAAACCATGGGAAAAGCAATGAAAACGTGGCATCTCGTGATAGATTCGGTTCAACTGGGTGTTGATGAATCCGAGTGTTTTTTCTCTTTCATTCATCATTGATTTTCGAGAACCACATAGAAGATCTGGGTTTTGTGTGCGTAAACTTGATTCATACCATTGGAAAACGTAAGCGAGAAGAATGGAGAATCCAAAAGGAACCAAGGAAATGTCTTAAATAACCCAAAGAAAACAAATAAACCAAAATCAAAGTGAGGAAAAGGAAAAAGAAGCATAAGCAAATAGGTGGGCTGGTCGGCAAAAGCACAAGCCAAAACACCAAACAGTGGAAGTAAAAAAAAAAAAGAATCTCAATTACTGATCAATATTTTAAACCTATACATTTTTCTTTCTTTTAAGTTTATGATTTTTTTTCAATCTCTCAATATTTTAAATTATACATTTTCCGTTTCATGTTTCTAATTGTTATTTTGCAAAAGGAAACTTTGTTTTTTAATTTTTTTTCTTATTGAATCAGCTGCATGCTAGCATCAAGATTTTTAGAGTCCATTAAACGTTTGATAAAATTTAGAAAATTTTGAAAGGTCACTTATAATATTTTTTGACAAAATATTTTATAAGTAATTATTTTAAAAATAGTTTCATTAAAAACACTTTAAATAAAAACACTTTCAAACACCTTTTATTCATCACGGATAATATTAAATCAAGTTTTCTTCAAAACACAATAATTAATAGTCACATAACCAAAATATTTATTGGGTTTCATTTTTTTTTCCTTTCATTGACAAATAGACTTGAGATAATTGGATTAAAAATCAATGATTTCAGTATTGCTATAGAGTAGCCTATAATAATAAATTCTTTGGTTATATACCATTCTATTTTGAGAGGGTAGAGATTGAGATGGGTGAGGGTAAAAAGTTGAGATGAGAGACAATAGAATGGATATGTAAATTGAGAATTTAAAAATATACAAGTTTTTATATATATATTTTAATTTATTGAGAGACTTTCTCCTTCTTTTCTTTTGACCTTTTCACATGAATCATTTGATACCAATTTTTTTTTTTTTTTTTACTATTGAAAGAAATTAAAACAATAACTTCTTTTGAGAACCACATTTGCTCTTTTTCAAAAGTGACATTCCTTACTTGTTGGTCTAGGTATTGTTTGGATGTCTTTCCACTAGCAAAGTTGCTGTAATTTAAGCTAACACCAAAGCATCACTAATAAAATTTGAGCTAACTGTTTAGGGAAATTGTTTATTTATTATCCTCACTTTATTCTACATAATTGTACCCATCACTTTATTCAATATATATATAGTTGAGGTGCAATAATATCACTTTTAAATCTGAAAATGAATCATCATCCCGATGATGACTTTTAAAATAAGGTTGTTGGATATGATGGTGAATACTATGAAAGGTTTGACCAATCCTTGTTAAACATCAATTAATATTTAGATAAGTTAATCAAAACTCGATTTAAGAATTGGTATCAAAGTAAAAAGGTATGATGTTCTTTTAAAACAGACATAATTGATTTTTAGATGAAATGATTAAAACTCGATTAAAAAATATATAAGATTTGAAATAATTTTTAAAAGAAAATTAATTTATTATATTATAAAAAGAACCATAAATATGAGATTTGAAATAATTTTATATTTCTTATATCTATTATTCACATTTAAAATTCAAAATCAAATTATTTCAAGTATTTTTCAATTTTTTCAAAGTTTTTTTCACATTTCTATTTTTTGTTTCTCAATGAGCAAATATTTTTAACATCTTTTCTCTGTGAGCAAAAACGAAATCATTTTCCAACACATTCTCTTATGCTACAAGTAAACCAATTAAAATATCATTATATCAAGTATTTATTGTAAAAATGAATCAAGTAGATAGAAATTTTATAAGCCATTCATCCTCTTATATGAAACAAAATACAAACGGAAAACATCATTGTATATGAAATATTCCACGTAACTTTTATTATGAAAAACAATAGGTGATTAATGGGAATTTGACGAACTTGCCACCGTGTTTCACAAGCAAATTTATTTTTACAAGTAAACATCATTACATGAATGTCAATATTAATGTATTACTCATTGAAAAGAGAATTCATTCCAAACGGGGATTTTTAAAAACAATAAAAAAATTGAAAAAAAAAACATTTGAGTGGTATGATTCTCAATTAAACCCGTCTCAATTCGGTACTTGAAAAAAAATAGTTACTAAGATCGAGGATGACAATGGGTGGATTTGAGATTATCACTCTCATTTATTTATTTTTATTTTCATCTCCATAAAAAAAAAGAGTAAATAAATAAATAATGATATGTATATATATAAAAAAATATAAGAAATTCTCATACTCATCTTATATAATCTTGTTTTCAATTTTTTATTTTTAAAATTTAAAATTTTATTGAAAATAAATATAATTTTAAAAATAAAAAAATATTATAAATATTTATAATTTATTTTTATAAAGAATAATATTTTATTTATGTTATAAAAAAAATCAACAAAAATTTTAAATTATATATAATCAAATAGGGGTGGGATGACAATTGAGCCCATCCCAGTTTTTTTAAAACTTTCAAGTCTATTCCAAATTCATTTATCTTTATTTCAATTATTTCTTATTAGGGACGGACGTAGGAAAAAATTGCTTCATTATGATTCTTAATTAAGACTAGGGTGAAGCTTGTATGAGAGATTTTATTAATATTTTTTTTAATTTTCAAATCACTAATAAAGATGGTAAGAATATGCGAAGAGAATTTGGTCCAACTTGGTGTGATTAAAAAAGACAAAAAAGAACTGCAAGCTAAGTAGTGTGGGAATATCGGAATATGACGAGGAGATTCTAAGTTGCGTAAGTAAAATTTGACCACTAGGAGGACGGTGGATGTGTCAGTGGTCCGAACGCAGGGATTCAGCGGAAAGCTGAAATTGTACGAGGATAATTACAAAAAAGAAATAATAAGGTAATGAGTTTCCCGAGAGGAACTCAAATTAACACACGGCACGTACTGCCCTCGCCATGACGTTTTCTACCCCCTTTCCCCCCTCATTAATACCGACTCCCATTTTCAAGCCCGCCACAACCGCTGCGTCACCCTCCTCCTACTCCCCGCTTCTCCCCCAAATTCGTCCCTCTTCCTCTGTTCTTCGTTGTTCCTCCATCTCTGGTACATTTTCTATTGCTACTTTCACTTGATTTCTTTTTCTTCTTTCTTTTGTACTAGGACAACAGATCAATTTTATAATTTTTTTGGATTACTTGGTTATGATTCGATATGGATGCGTGGCCGTGGCGTAATCTTCCCTTTGGGTTGTTCTAGTAGATGCGGGTTGTGTCTGATCTTTCAATGTTGGATTTGATTTGTTGTGGTTTGTGGTGTTTCTGAATCTTGAAGCGTAAAATCTTTGAGATCTTGGTTCGTGAACTATTTGATGATTTTCTTCTTTTTCGAGGGTACTGTGACATATCATTATGATGCATAATTTGGGATTTTGCTCCACTACACTGGGTTGATTTTGTTGAATATGGAGTAACCAATAGCCTCAACAACTTGGGTCCACCGGTTAACTAATATATATATGTGAGACCACAATCGGGTTCCTATTTGAAATAATATTTCCCAGAAAGTTGATCTCTTTCCACCTATCAATATAATAGTTAACTACCACTCTGTTGTATTGAATTATATTCCATCTTGCTATGCTAGGCATTTAGGTCTTCCACCAGTTTTTCTCCCTTTTTGGTACTGTGGGGAACTAAATGTGAAGTTTGATTAGTTTTGGTGTCATTTGAATCCATATTTCCCCTGTTCTTATTTGGAGCATGAAATCTACATCATGAAATGCCAACATGGTGATGCCACCTATTCTTGTTTCAAATGCTTAAAAGGCCCCAAACCCTATGAATCATGTCTTGACAGTACCAGGGTTTCTCTCATTGGTTCTAACTTCTAACCTTGTTCACATGTTTTTGTCATCAATTTTGTGGTCCACATTGATTGCTTTTAGGCATAATCCACAAGATGATACCTATCTAGAGAACTTGCTGGGGAAGGCTTTCTACTTTATAACGTTGCGTAGTGGTTCTCTATGGCACAATTCTGGACACATAGTTATTACACTTTAACTAGATGACTTTTTTGTGATTCCTTATTTACTTAGCACACTCTTATCTGCTTTGCTAGTTGCCTTCTTTTGTAATTTGTACTTTTTGTTGTGGTTCTGGCAGATATGGATGCAACTGCAGGTCAAGGTCTTTACCCTTTGCACCGTTGTAAAACAATTCACTTGGTTCGTGCCAGTATCCCCTTTTTATTTTCTATTGTAAAAAGAGCTAATGGCCTGTGAAAATGACTCTGCTACTTTGCATTTTAAAAGGCATTTAGGTCTTATTTGATATCGTTTGTACAGGTGAGGCATGCTCAAGGGATTCACAATGTAGAAGGAGAAAAGGATCATAGTGCATACTTATCCCAGGAACTATTTGATGCACATCTTACCCCGCTCGGTTGGCAGCAGGTAATGGCCAGATAAATATGGTCTGAGTTTATGTTCGTCTTGCCTGTAGTTTCAGGAAAAATTTACATTTTCAGTAAGATTTTGTGGAAACTCATAATTTTGCAATAGTTCTTTGGTATGGTTCTGCAATTGCAAATTCTTGGTTTTTTAAACGAAGAGAGCATGTTTAGTTGAGAATCAAATAAGGTCTTTGCCCTGGCCTTTCTTATTTGAGAATTTGACTACATGTTCTCTTTCCAAATCTAAAATGAATGCTTTAGAATGATTTTGTGGTATTGTAACAGGTTGATAATCTGCACAAGCATGTTCAGGCATGTGGGCTTTCGAAGAAGGTTGAACTAGTTGTTGTTTCCCCTTTGCTGAGGTACTCTTTATGGAGATTCTTGCTCAAACTCTCATGATTTTCAATACACTTTTTCTATGAATTATTTACCAAGCCTTATTTTTCTGACCATCAGTTTTATTCGAAAATTGGAATATGTTCTCTCAGTATGGGATCCAGGTCATCTTGTGAATTTTCTTTGTCCATGGAACATCAAGCTAATTTCCATGGAATGATTCTTGTTTACTTAAAACTTTGCACCTTTTATTTGTTTGAAACATTATATTATAGCCTATGGTTTGATAACTCATTGTTGCATTATAGGACCATGCAAACAGCAGCTGGAGTTTTTGGTGGCGAAAGCTACAAAGATGGGATAGATGTAACTCCATTAATGGTGGCAAATGTTGGGAACAGTGAACGACCTGCAATTTCAAGTCTAAATCGCCCGCCATTTCTAGCATTAGAGCTTTGTCGAGAACATTTGGTATGTCTTTTGGTATCAATGAAGGGTACCTAAATTTGCACACTGTGGATACAAAGAGGGTTACTATAATCATTCTAAGAACATGCTCTTTATTAACATTATAAAAGTGATTTACGAAGAACTTTAACATGCTGAGATACCTAAAACACCTTGCAAACCTATATCAATGTTGCATAATTGCGTCTGAAACTGATGTATACCTTTCTCAACTTACCAAATTCTTTGGGCCATCATGAAAAAATGTTGGGAGTATACTGGTTAACTTGTCTTCTTGGTGCATTATTGATTATTCTTTTATTATCATGAACATCCAAGTTTTCCTGAAGTTCAGATTCCCCAGAATTAAACTTTCTGCATTTATAAAACATACAAAAAGAAGTATGAATGCACTTACTGGATTTTACATGTCTATCCTGGCATTCCACGAAGGAACAATTGGAAAATTGTTTTCAGGCTTTTCCTTTTTGGTTAACATTTCAATTTTCTTGTTCCTCTTCGTTTTACTTTCTGCTACAGGGAGTTCACCCATGTGACAAGAGGAGAAGCATTCATGAGTATCGGCCTCTTTTTCCTGCAATTGATTTTTCACTGGTGAGTACTTTTACATAATTGGTTCTTAATTTCCTGCAGCTATTATCTTGGTTGGTAACCGCACTTGAACGGAAAGGGAGTTTTCCTATGGATAATGTTTGGATATTTGTCCAGATAGAAAGTGATGATGATGTTTTGTGGACGGCGGATGTTCGAGAGAAGAACGAAGATGTCGCTTCTAGGGGAATGAAGTTTATGAATTGGTATGTGCCTATGTCTTTTTACAAATATAGAAATTTTCCCAACTGCGGCATTGGCTTGAATATCCTCAGAAAATCAGTGTGGCTTGCCCATCTGCAAGTTATTTGTTTAAGCTTCCATGGAAGCTAATTAGTTGAATAAATATCTATGGAGCTTAATGGCTCAGGTTTCTTATGGCTTCACCTAAAAAATTCTAGTTTCACATGAGGTGATTGAACCCAAGATGGTGATAATGTGGATTATTCACAGGTTATCCTAACTGGTGTATGCTTTTGTTTTAGGCATCATTGTGCTGTTGGTTCTTGCAAGTTGTTCAGTGTGTGGTTCTTGCCATGACATGCTTACCCCCTATCATGACTAACTTGCAAGAACCAAATGACTAACTCTCTAATCCACATGATTTGTTATTTCCATTGAATGCGATGTGTTTAGTTATTTACTGGCAAGTTTTTTTTTTCCTTCTGCAGGCTTTGTACTCGGAAAGAGAAGGAGATAGCAGTTGTTTCTCATAGTGGGTTCTTGTTTCATGCTTTAAGTGCGTTTGGGAATGATTGTCATCCATTGGTGAAGAGTGAGATATGCAAACAGTAAGTGTTTATTGACTTAATCATATTGAATTGTCAACTTAAAATACAAGCTGCTAGAGTTTTTTGATGTTCTGCTCACTAAATGTCCAGGCACAGAGACATTCCTGATTCAGTTTTTCATTCTTCTTAACTAATTGATGTTGTCTGTGATCTGCATATGCAGCTTTGCCAACTGTGAACTTCGTTCAATGGTCATAGTTGATAGGGGGTAAGCATGTCATGGCAAGATCTAGAGAATATGTTCCTTCTAATTCAACATAGTGCTCATTTGATCTCTCTTCCGTGCAGTATGATAGGGTCAGATTCCTCAACGACTAACTATCCTGGAAAAATCCCTCATGGGCTTGATCTACCAAGTGATGTTGCAAATGACAAGCACCCAAAAGAGAAGGGAGTTCCTAATTAGGCACTATCCCAAGTGGTGAGCAAACGGGAATCTCAGATTAGTATTATGATGCTGAGAAGGATTTACTGAAGTGCATTTACTCAACAATTATTAGCCCTGTTGTGCGATTCCTATATTCTTTTTTCTTCTCAAGGGGGATAAAACATTCAAAGCCCATAAATTAAATTTAGGTGGCAATTCTTTTAGAGACGAAGGTATGGAGATATTCAATCTACTGAATTAGGCAAAATATCTATATGATTAAGTTCATGTTTATGTGTGGCTCATGAACAAATGGTGGCTGGTGTTCATTTATAAGTATCGTGTTCTGAATTTCTAAGTAATGTAAACTTCATCCTGAATAAAATTGCCAAGTTTTCACAGAAAAGGGATTCCTAGTTTTTTTTTTTTTTCTTCTTTTGTCTCTCTTCAGGGATAAAGGGAACCATGCCCCCTTACCAAAACCCTAACCCATGCCTTCCAATGGTTGGATCAGATTCTGAATTCTGAATTGGTTGAGCCCGAAAAGACAGAGTTGAACGCATTGGAAATGCCATCATTGTTTCCACACATCTGTTAATAATTTAATGTACTCTATTGGGGACCGCATCTGAGCTCTGTGCCACAGCAGGGGCTCTGGGGTAATGAACCTTTTTGGGGCAGGGAATAAACTAGGGACTTTACTACTCTTGGCATCTAAGAACCAATTGTAGAATTCACCCCAATAGCTTGGTAGCGTAATGGGTTCATCCATCAGATTACCCTTTGGGAGTCTTGGGACAGATACTGGTCATAACACAATAAATGATGGTAGGTAGCTTCAAATTACCTTTTCACAGAAAATCTGCTAGATTGATAAATAGATGATGCAAGGGCATTGAAAGATCATCTTGGTAAAACTCAGTGAACAATCACCCCAATTCAGCAACTAAGTTTTTGTTTTGATTTTGATCCTCAGATTGATAAAACATGCATAGGTTATCATTTCATAAGAAGATTAAGTAATAACCTAACAATGCCTGATAAAACACAATCGGCAGAGAGGAACTTAAATTGTTGAATCCCTACATGACCCAATCAATGGAGACAATTAAGAGAGCTATCAGAAGCCCCCCACCTCTTGGATCTGTGTCCAGTAATCAAGACCCCATAAAAGATAAAAAGATGCCTACCATCAAGATCTGTAAGTGCCAAATGGTGCCAATGGTGCCAATGGTGTCAATGGTGTCAATGGTGTTCAGGAATTGCTTTGCATGATCAGATAATCCTCTTAAACAGGGTGCAATCTAGGAATTACATATGCAACATTAGAAGGATTAGCCACAATCTCAGATCCGAAATTAAGGCATTTCAAGATAAATGATAAACCTGGCACAAATTTAATATGAAAAATAATATACCTTTAGTGATATGATACTGTTTGTTACAATTAAAAGCAAAATAATCTATCTCCTACCATTCCCATCCCCCTCACCTGCAGAAAATTTGGAATTCCAACGTTGAATTCATAAGACAAAAAAACTCATTATAACAATTGGAGACTTACTTCAACACCATAGTGTTTATAGACAAAGCTTTCCTTTAGTCAACTAAGATGCCCTGACAGCAAAGAGCACCCACCCTACAAAGATAGACAGGAAAACCAACAAAACAGCAATTATCATGGTCAAATCAGCAGATTGTGTAGGCTTCCGATTACTTTCTTCTCTTGTACCGGTTTCTCTTTTTTGTAAGGGATACTCAGAGCTGAATGCTGAATTGAAGGGAACTGCCACATCCAAGAAAGATTTAGTGGCCAGTGTAGGGGCTTCTATTTCTGGCTCCAAAAATGTTGAGGGATCAGTTGGAGCTTCCATGGACATCAGCTCAACACAGTGATCTTTCAGAACCTATGCAGGATGAGCAGCATGAATCAGAAAAGGATGAAGACTATTTATGAACCTTTCTTGTCCTTGTTACAGGTATTTAGCATTTCTTTATTCTTATGGAAGACAAGTTCAATATTTCTAAAATATGATGCATCTTGAGATTGGATGGACAAATGTTCATTTAGTTGTTTCAATGCCACGACTAAAGAGAGTCATGCATAGAGTGTAAAATAAAATGGTGCTGGATCTATACCATGTGTTGCTCAAGAGTAAGTGTTATTTTTCCTTCTTAGACGTGTTTTCATTTGCATGCAAAGATTTTCATCTATCAAAACTTTATGAATCACATGATCACTGCAGTTGTTTGATAGTACTTGGACATGAACATGCGCATTTGCAAGTTGATTTGCTCAAATCAATTCATCCATGACTGAAATCTTAAATTCAAAAATCTCCGAAGTGACTTCATTTTAAGTAAAATCAACAAATTCTATGAGAACTACAGAAGGGCCTCTTTTTTGTTTAAAAAAACAGGTGAAACTTTCACTAGATCATGCAGCATAATGGTAACTAAGTTGCACATTATCTAAATGATCATTATTAATTTGGTCGGACATCCCCCCATGCCACCAATACACACATTTGCTGACAACTATTCCATTTCCATTATTAATCTTCTGTGTGTAACAGGAATTTTTTTGAGGTCAGAGGGAAGGTCAAACATGTTATTGACTGGCATAAACTAAACTTGTGGCAATAATATTAGTAGTACATTCTTGCAACAGTAAAGAAACCATACAAACATGCAAGGACAACAAAATACAGGAGTCCAAAGAGTTTTTCTTTTACTTCTGATAATAAAAATACGATATAGAAGAAATAATGGATGCACTAAAGTGCTGCTTGCTTTCTGTTCAATAAAACTACGGAACTATATATTTGCAAGGTTTACAAGAAACAAACCTCAACAGTGTCATATGGTTGTAGGTAGTCGCAGATATATGTACCCGCCAACCAAGGAACAAAAACTCTTCGAGGAAATGAAAGACACTGTTGTTTTCTGTTTTGAAACATATAATGAATCTAGTCAGTGGAAAGCTTGCACATCATGTTTGCTAGTTAGCTATATAACAAGGAATGGTGCACATAATTTGTTAGCCATACATAATGTTTCAACTGAATCTTGTCTAATGGAAGAAAGATTAAGCTCAGAGGATATTCAAGATATGCAAGTAGAAGAAGTAAGCAATGGAGTCATAACTAAAATTAATGACATCCAGTAAATGAAAACTTCTAACATAATTTACACCCTTTCTGCAGATCAATCACACATCCAATGTAAGGCTCATAAAATGCTGCCATTTCTTGGCTAATTTTAGCAGTAAAAGTGGCAGCCTGTTAAATTAGGAAACAGACCAGGTACCAGTATCCTAGATGGCAAACATAGTAGATAACATGGAAGAAAATGGGACAAATTAACTGTACCAAACACAGAGAAGGCAAAAATGCAATATGTCTCAAGCTACCAACACCGAAATGGGCAAATCCACCATATAATGGCATTTCCTGTTCAATAATAAGACATGATTTGCTGCTGTCAACAGAAGGTATACATTAACTGTCCTATTTCCTGGATCAATGAGGTTAATGGATAGCAAATGTTTGCCTAAACATCTCAGGCACCTTATGCTCCCAGTTCAACAGACAGCAGAAGAATGTAAAACTACAATTTTTTGGCAGCCAAGAACCGTGAAGCAGGTATCTAATGCAATGAATGGAAGTTCATAAGCCCATTTTATTGTCAAGGGAAATGCCTACAGAGGTATCCATGCAGCATGGATCTTATAAATTTTGTATATGCAATTCAGAAACTCAAGCAATCCTATGGAGCTGCATTATGGTACTTTTTATTTTTTATTGTTGATAAGCAGGCAAGAAATTTTATAGATAAAGCAACAAAAAACTATACACCAACATACACAAGATGTATATGAGGGGTATTAAAAGGCTATGCCATAGAGAGAGATATACAAAAAACTATTTCCTCCCTTCATTAGCTTCCACCCAATCTACATGCTCAATCAAGGGCATTGAACCTTTTTCTATGTACATGCTAACCCATAACTCTAAACTCTCAAGGAAGAAACATTTTAGCAATAAGCAATTGAATTGACTACTCTTCACTTTTGAATGCTCATTGGTTTCTTTCCTTCTGAATTGTCCAAAAAGTGTACAAAGAAGCGGCTCTCCACACCACCTTCTATTTTCTTCACATAAAGGAGTCATGTTGTCCTAACAGAGTCTCTCTAACAGTAGAAGGAACAACCCACTCAATGTCAGACAACAAGAACAATAGATGCTATAAATACATCATGGAATTTGAAGAGCATTTAGTCATCTCAATGCAAGTAAGACAGATGATGATTTACCAAATTGCCCCTGTAGTCATTTGGAGAAAGAAAAAAGGAATAAAACTGCCCATGCATTGAGATGTAACACACAGGGGACAGGAAACTGCATCAACTGTATCAAGATTAGCTATAGAAGATGAGACTTTAAAGAAATGCTCAACGCAATTTTATAAGCAATTAAAAGTGGCATCTGATGCAACGACTCATTGACATAAAACACCAACAACTTTCATATATTTTTAAAATATAGTAAATCATGCATATACTAAAGCCAACCTCAATAAGTGCAAGACAAGCTGGGAAACAGGTTTTCCAGTGGATATCTCATCATTTGCTTCTTTGCAACCATCATCAGTTGGACCCACATCTCCATCTGCCTCATCACAGATAATATCGAGCCTACTTTGCAAACTCATAATGATATCCCCCTAACCACAGAAAAGTAACACATGATTACATGACATCAAAAATATCCACAAGAGATCAACAAGAAAAATACTTCTGGAGACTTATCACTTGTAGGGGGGTTTTGGACTGGTGCAAGTGCAAAGCTAAGAGCTTTAAGCATGGTCATTCAATGGCTACCCAAAGCATGGACATTCATCAGTTAGGCCATTCAGATACTGTAAAAACCTTTGAATTTAAAGCCAACATACCAACAAGGCACACTCTAGTGAGATTTGCTGTATTAATTTTTACATTATATTTTCAGTTCCATTCTCCTTCTTGAAATAGATCACAAGTTCTAATACAGGCTTGGTGCATTCTATGCCTAAATGGACCTTATTTCTTAAACCAGGCTGCAGAGTGCAAGCTCTCATTAACTAGATAAAATTCAGCATCGAATTTTTCAAAGAATGTTAATTTAATGGGACTGCTAAATATTTATGCAAGAATTTGTTTGATCTTATTTCTTCAACCAGGCTGCAGAGTGCAAGCTCATAGACTCGATACAATTCAGTAGCAGAACTTTTCAAAGAAAATTAATTTAATGGGGCTGCTAAATATTCAAGCAAGAATACATTTTCAAAATACAATCACAAGTTGTGCTGAAAATGATAACTATTTAATACCTTTATATCAGCTAAAGCTTGTGAAATTGGTTCTTTTGGATTCAAGCATGCAAAAGAACACACAGAACCACTAAAGACGAGAATGCCAACAACTTCTTTTTGGCTGCATGCTTTACAAAATATAGATAAATAAATAAATGTTAGAATTAAAATCTTAGGAGCATTCAAATCAAATAAATTAATATGGTTTAGAATTAAAAAAGTGCCAACATACCTTCCACTGATGCATCTTTCATAAAAGGTAGAAGCAATTCAACTTCATGCAAACCATCCGATGAGCATGGTTCATCCCCAACCACCTAAACATGAGTAGAAAACAGGAAAACTCCTCATTCAAAACTGATGTAGATTATATTCCACTAAAAAAATACTATCTATGGAGGAACCATAATATGAGTCTCAAGTCTGCATTGATTAAGATAAGGGTTTCATTCACTTTTGATTTACTATATTACATTTATAACTGCATCTGTTGGACAGGACTTCTGTTACATGCACTTTGAGTACATGTTCTGTCCATCTAGCCCCTACAAACTAGGATGAGCATATGGCATAATTGCTGAAATATTTAAAGCCATGTGTCGCACAGTGGAGGGTGCACCGTCAACAATGGAACTGAAGTTCCAACTTTCATGTTTATAATACAACATCTAACATGGGTACTACAGTTTCAAATGTTTTCCTTCTTTTCTTTTTTTCTTTTCTTTTTTTAAATAGGCAAAAAGAATATATATTAACAACACCTAAGCAAGGCCACAACAAGGCACAGGCCAAGATGTTTATGTAACAAAGAATAGTATCCTGAAAAACTTCCAGCAACCTAGGACTCATTCCCCTTTGCTTCTGTACACACACCTAAAGGGCACACACTAGAGTAAGTTTGCCCCACAAATATGGCATCCAATACCCACAGATGTGACATCTTCTGTCTTACATGGTAACTCCACAAATTTTGAAATGTGCACATACCATAAACTGGGACTTCTCAATATTAGGAATGCATCTGTATTATCAGATAATTTTTTCAATGCCAATACGATTCTTCCATTCCATTCTATGCTCAAGATTTAATCAAGGCTTCCTCAGTACATGATAAGTGCAGTACATTTATTTTGGAGAAAAACATGGAATGCTGTCAGTCCTCCATTTCAACTACATCCTTCTCATTGTTTCTAATTTCTTGGAATAAGGGTAAGTTGAATACCATTGTTTCCAAGCCTATCTTGGAACCATATGATACCACCTACGAGAGAGTCCATACCTTGTAACATACAGTCACATAGTAATAAAACAATAGAAATTCTTAAATTCACATTTAGCATCATCATTCTCAGCAATAGGTATCACAAATTCCTTGTATGAAACCATTTAGCCATTACTGCCTGGAAACAAAATCAAGCTAACAGAAGACAAAATGCCTTCTTCACACTGACCACTCTATATAGAAAGACTTGAGTATGTCACTTACATGCCAGGCAAATATGATGCGCACACACACATTACAGAACTTCCTTTAATCACATGAAGAATTAATTGTCAGCAACTTTCTGAAAATCTCGTATCAGTCAGTAATTTAGATGTTCTTAGTATGATTCATGAAATATTTGAAAATAATCAAGGTCCCTTGCAAATATGCAGCAAGCCAATTCAACTCATTTTACAGACAAAGCCAAACTTGAAGCAGAAATTTCATCCAACCAATTTTTTTTTATTATCAGAGAAATTTCATTCAACCAATTGGAGCACTTGCCTTATGAGGGGTTTATTATCTTTATTTTGTCCTGCCATGGACCATTGTGAAGAGAAGAGGGAATCACAGAGTATCCTCACTCCAGTATTCTTGAATATTTCCAAACCTAGATCCAGCCAAAACAATCCGACATGTGTCATGCTTGGTGTCAACCCATGCTTGTTGTTAAACCCATGAGCATCAAGCCCACTCGTGTGTCTAGGAAACCCCATGTGCATTATCCAGACCATTGCTGGCGTCTCTAAAAAACTTAAGTGTCCCAAATCCCCTCTTGGCACTTGTGCTTGTAACATTGCCTTGGTGCTAGGTCCTCTTCTTAACCAATGGTTTGTGTTGCTACGTTGGTCCATGTGTGTGCCAACTATGTTTGATCCTTCCAACTCAAGGCAACCAGGCTCATGTAGTGTGCCATAGCCGCACCCCATGTCATTCCGCCCATGGGTTGCACCACACACATGGCATTGTGCCCATGTGTGTGTACTAGCAAGGGTTACCACCACCCCTTGCTCATGTTAAAAGCCATCATACCGTGTGCCCTTAGTGTGGCCTAGCTTGTGCCATTGTCACCACCTTTGTGTCAGTTACCCCTTCTCTAAAGAGAATTTTGAGTCATTCCTAAAGTAGCAGGAGGAGACATCATAGGTGCTTAGCCAAGCATAATGATTTTTCTAAAAAAATGGGAAATATGAAAAATAATTTTTCCACTTGGAAACTCCATCTCAAAGCCTCCTCTTTGAAGGAAAAATACCAACCACCCAAAATTCCACAATTGAATTTTGGTCAAGTCGAGCCACCCACGTGGTGCCTTAGTGCCCCAGCCCACGTGCTGTATGCTGCCCCGCATGCTAGCAATGCATGTTGCACCCTCAAGCCCCCACCAAGCCTTAACATGATTCTTAGCAGCCTCAGTCATCACCTTACCTTGCTTAATAGGCACCCATGGATGCAAGGTGCCACCACATGAGGCCTTGGTGGTCAAGGTGCTGACACTATGCCATACCATGCAATATTCTTATGAGTAAAACCTCAGCTAGAAAAGATGCACTTGTAACCCATTATAACATCTCTGAAACTAATAGAAACTGGTGTCTTTTTCAAGTTTAAAAACTTGAATAAGCAGCATCGGCATGAGTAGTCAAAACATTTTTTGCAGATGTTTGATGAATCAACAGTGCGAGAGTTAATGAAACTCACCAAAAAGCAAACAGAAATATATTTTGGAGAGCAGTGTGTCAGAGAACTATCTTACCAAACATCCATCAATTATGGCCTTTGCACCTCTTAGCTCCTTGGCATGAATTGATATCCCATACCGAAGAATATCTGTCAATGTTTTGGCATTTGATGCACTGTCATGATATATGGGCAATCTGAGAAAAAATAGTGTTGCTCATGAGACAGAATGACCTACAATGGTTGTCTGTGCTTCAGAAATATTAAGTAAATTAATTATCAAAGAACCATAAAGAATATTTTATGTTGCCATTATTAATTCCAGCAAATTTTAACAAAGAATATATAATTTTTTTTTTTTTTTGATAAGTGAAGAAGAGTATTTGTATTAAAAAGAGGCGCTAAAATAGCAGCCCATGATACACAAAAAAGATACACTTACCCCCTTACAGCTGAAACAAAAAACTGTCCAAAAGGATATACAAGAGACAACCCCTCCCTCAAACAAAGCCCACCCAATCAATGAAATCAATTAATGTCGAAGGACCCTTTTTTATAAACATCTTAGTCTCCGACCATAATAAGTGCACAAAAGAACCTTTTAACCTTTGGATGGACAGCACATCATCTTCAAAAGTAATTCTAATTCTTGTCTTCCAAATTGTCTCAAAAATGCATAAGCGGCTCGCTCTCCAAACTTTTTTGTGCTTTTTACCCACAAAAAAAATCATTCCAACTCAAAAGGGTATCCCTAACCAAAGAAGGAAACACCTACGAAACTCCAAAAAGAGTCAAAAACATCTCCCACAAAACCTTTGTCTTTACACAATAGAGAAGTAAGTGATCTATGGATTCCTCATTCGTTTGACAAAGATAACACCTATTTGCTGAAGTCCAACCCCCCTTCTGGATTTGGTCCAAGGTTAAAAGTTTTTCCTCACGAGGCCTCCCAAACAAAGAAGCTTACTTTTGGTTGCACACAGGAATTCCAGGTGATCTTCATTGGGAAATAAACTGAAGAGTCCAACTTTAAGGTTTTGTAGAGAGACTTTACATAGAATTTGCAACTCTTCATTGTCGTCCATTGCACCCTATCCTCCTTTTCCATATTCACTCTCTTCCCACACAGACATAACAAAAGGCTTTCCACCTCATCCACCTCCAAATCATTGAAAGGTCTAGTGAAGTGAGGACTCCAGCTCCCCCCACCTTCTGAGACATTCCAAACATCCTTCACCCAAGCCTTTTTGGAAGCAGCTAAGGCAAATAAAGAGGGGAAAGAATCACACAAAGGCGTATCCCCACACCACTTATCCCTTCAAAAACTCACCCTCAAAGAATAAATAAATATTAGTGTATAATTAGAACAGATTCAAACTTCTAATCTTTATGAACTCGAGATGCAAAGCTCAAAGCTCCATTTGGACAAATATTTTATCAATTGCTTAATATATTAAACATGATTTGCCCAAAAAGAGAGAAGAAGGGCCCCTCAAGGAAAAATTATACTTTTAGATAACCTGCATCAGCTCATGATACATTCAGGATAATAAACAAATCAATTTGGTATCCTCAAAGGTGGATAAGATACTGAAGGACTCCTAGTTTTTTAGATATTCAGTTGGATGTATTAGGTTGCATGGAAGAAAAGTGATAGCTTATGCAGTATGTGCCTTCTTGATCCAATATAAAGCTAATTACAAGATACACATTTTATGTCGTTATCAAAGCTACAAAAGGGGATATTACTCAGAACTATTGGTTTTTTTTTCTTTTTCTTTTTTTAATAAAAGAGAATCCAGCCTGACAGGAGCATTAACCTCAATTGTCAACAAAGCAAAGCAAACGTGGAGTAACACGGGCCCCTTCCTCTACCCCACACTACTTAAATGTCAGGGAGGCTTGAACTCACCAGTTAATTGCTGGATAGCACTACCACTGAGCTAGACCCAAGGAACATTACTCAGAACTATTGTTAAAAGCACAATAAAAGACTTTAGATATCATATTTCAATTGGTGTAATAAAGTAATTGGAGCCACCCACCCAAAAAAAAAGAGCATAAATATATGTGAATAGATACCTACAGTAGAGACACACATCAAACAGAAGTTTGTAAACAGAGATACAACACAGACAAGAATAACAACCAATCAAAATGTTACCTTATATCAAAGTTGTACATGCACCTAAATGTCTGAATGGAGGTTAAGACCCTTCCCATTTTGAAATCGCAAGGCCGTAGGCTGCTTGACGTGATATTTGAAGTCAACGTGCAATTTCGACATGTCCACCTACACATTAAATTTTAGCCAGCATGTTGACAGACAGGACAGAATTATTTGGATGGTACAATTCAGAAGAAAAAGTACTTCATTGGACTATAACAAATATGAATAAGCAGTCCCTCATCCCGATCAGTCTCCAGAATGGATGCAGCATCTGCAACTCCTTTTACAGTCTGCAAGAGTCATTAGGTTAATGGTAAATATGTCACTGTTTATATGATAAATATAGGTAGCTAGCTCATATTGAGGCTTTCCCATCAATGATTGTCTGTCTCATATGATCAAGGTCAGCCTAGGTAAGCTTTCTGAGGTAAAAGCTCATAATCAAGGAACCCCTACATTAGAAAAGTCAATAGCACAGGCTCAAGCTTGTTCAAGGCAAGCAGACTAGTTTTTTTTTTTTTTTTTATGAGAATTAAAAATGCAAAAATATTTTCCCTCCATTTGGTGATTAAGAGAACTGAGGAAAATTAAATATATGAATTATTAAATAAATCTTACCTTTACATTGTATGTTGTTTTGGTTTCTTAAGAGAAAAAGACCTCAATTGATATAGATTTACTGGGACTAATTCTAGGGAGATTTTCATTCACTTCAATCCATGCATATAAATAATCTAAGATCCAAAACTTTAGTTTCTTCTCTTTTGTGTACTTCTGAGCAACCAAAGAAGCATTAATCAATTTTCTTTTGATTTGCCTTGTCATAAGAAATCTTTTAATAGCACATGACAAACTATGGTGCGCTTTGGCCAGTTTAACATTTGTAGAAAGGATGCTGAGGCCCAAAATATTCACAACAAACCCAGATGACTGGACTATACTCCTTGTGCTTGCCATGCTGCATTACAGCCTCTCAATACATGGAAACCATGCAGTTCCAAAACAGTAATAAGATACTACATAGTGAATGCTGTGACCTGTATAATTGCTTATGCCAGTATTGCAAAAGAACATGACGGGTAGATTAACAGACTTGAAATCTGAACAGTAAAGTCCATCAACAAGAAAACACAGGGAAATTAATGCGATAAAGCTGATCGAAATATGTTGCAGCCAAACATTTAGAAGCTGTGTCACATGCACAAATTCATATGCATAGAAGAGTTTAACATGTGTACTCATGAGATAGAAGTTGAGTCAAAAAGCATAAAATTATGTGTGGGAGAATTTTATAAAAAGGGAGTTGGGGGGAGGATAAAATTTCATCAACCAATGTTCCTACTGGCCAAAAGTAGGCCAAATGGGACAGGCACAACATATCCAGTATAGTAGCCGTTCATTAATGAATTATCCTAGTCCTGTAATTGATATAAGGAGGATCAGCAGTCCTCACTACTTGCTCCTCATGGACCAACCTAAACTTACAACCAAGCAAAACTCTAAACAACATAAGAAGAAAAGAAGTACCTGGCAAAGTATTATCGTTGAATTCTTGAAAGAGCTTTCACTGGCCCATATATAGATACCAATTACCTTCATTCCACCCACTAGCATTCTAGATACCTGAAAACACCAGAATCCGATGACTATACCCTCCGATACCAAGTGATCATTATATGCAGGAAGATGATAAATATCTGAAACTACAAGTCATGCTAAATATATACAGCCCATTACATGAGACATCAGTCACATCACAGCTACAATATCATTGAAAACAGTTGAAATTAAAGACAAAAACAAAAAAAGAGTAGTGATCCATAAAAATAAAATTTATTGATTTTTTTTTGTCAGAAACAACAATTTCATTGCATTGCAATCCCAAGCACAAAGAAGGATGAGAAATCCTTCCAAAAAGTGTAAATTCCTCTAAACAAAGTATGATAAAACTGGCAGATAAGTGTATTCTAGTTCAAAAAGTCTGCACACATCAAAATAACTAGAGCAATGCTAGCTACAATTCACAAAGGTATAAAATCTATTACAAAAAAATCCAAAAGTTCAACTCAACAATGAGGCCAAGAGAAGGAACATCCCAACTTCAAAGATACATTAATAAATAGGCACAACCACCCATCAAATATTTATTATCCTCTTTCTTCCTTGGTCGCCCATCATACAACAATGGTGGAATCTCCTTCTACTAAAAGATTAGAAAGGCTGAAAGTTTTCACTTACAACAACCCTTCCAAAAAGGCTAGAATCTCTATGTCAATGGCTAAACCTTGACATGTAGGTTTAGAGAGCACTCTAATTATTGTACCAAAGTGATCACTAAACACGCCTCCAATCCCTAACCATCCTGGATTTGCCAAGGAACCCTGATCAAATTTTAACTTAATAGAACCCATTGGAGGTGGTAATTTGTTTCCTTAGTCATCTCTATAATCTGCAAACTAGGTTCTAATCTAGTATGATGAGACTTGAACTTCCATTATTGAAATAATGTAAATAACAAACTTTAGCAGCCCCTTTAAGGAATGCTTCATATGACTACAACAATTAAGTATTAAAATTTGCATTGGTTAAATCCACATGGACAATATGTGAAAATTTCTCTACCTGCTATTTGGGTTTAGATATATTGGTTCTTCTTACTTCAGAGTGTTCAGCTTGTCCAACAAATCCATTATTTCAATTCACATAGGAAAACAGCCCCATATAATACAATAGGAAATCCAAGCAATGAGGAAAAATATCACAGCTCAGGAAACAAATTGGAGTTTAACATCAAACTTGCAATAGGGTACAAGATATGGCTTGCCAGTCTTGGACAACTGGATGGCATAGCTGATTTTATATTGCAAATTCTTGGGGTTTTTCATTAAGCTGAAGCTTAGCTTGCCTGGTTCACAAATTTAGGATCCAATTTTCCAGCTCTACTTTCTCGAAGATTTGAAATTAGTAAATTCTATTCAAATTTGAAGTGAGCCAGATTGTGAAATATAAAATCCCAAATCCCGAGTTCTATCCTTGATTTCCTCCCTTTTTTAACCAAATCTCATTAAACGATCAAACCTATTCATTCAAGTTCGACTTCAATATGGCCATAATTCTAGCAGTATAATGCCAAAGGGCAAGCATTACAAGTTCATCGTAACGACAGTATTAAAGAGAACTGAAGATGAAAAACCATACCGAACAAACAAATTCACAAGTCTATGCATCAGACTAGATCGTTAACAAAACTGAAATTCGCAATATGAAATATGAAAAAAAATAAAAACCTGACGAGCGTGTTCAACAACCCAATCTTGATCGATAAGCAAAGAGGATGAGGAATCATGCAGAGATTTGGTCTTTGGCCCTTTCTTCTTCTTATCGTCTTTGGGGGCCTCAGAGAGGGAACAGGCAGGCTCTCCGGCATCGTTTGGCGGTGTAGGAACCAAGTCAAACACAAAACCACGGTCGATAGTGGAATTCAACTTGCCAATCACAAGACCCACCTGTCCAAACAAAACAAATCCTATTTCACAATCATCAAAGAAAACCAAGTAACAATAACAGAGATGGATGAACCACGGAAAAATGCCTGAGCGGGGATGGCCGATCGGCTGAGACGGTCCTCTGCAAATTTGAGTTGAGTCTCGTCTCCCACTACTGCTTTCACCATTGATTCACTATCTCATCACCACATTCCAACAAGGGTTTCTATCTGTGACTGCGAGTAACAACGTTGACGATTCACCGGACCATATCAGCATTGGCGGTTTTTATTACTTTAATGTTTTTTCTAAAAAAAAGAAAAAAGAAAAAAAGAAAAAATGTGTATGTTTGCAGTGAACCAACTTGAAAACATTTCAAACTTCCAACCTTTGAAATGTTTTTTCCCCTTTTTTTTTTTTCTAAATACGAATGTTTGAAAAACCTTCAAAAAAAAAATATAATAAAATAAACAAAAATACAAATGTTAAAGTTATTGTGTAAATGTAATTGATATAAGTACAATTAAAATTCATTTAACATATTTATATTTATTTATTTTAAAATTTAAAAAATATTTTTATTAAAATATGTTTTATTATATTTTAAATAAAAAATTAAATTGATTTATATAAATTATTTTATTTGAAATTTAATTTTTAAAAATTTTATTACAAATTTGTTATGACAATTTTTTTTATTAATATTAATTTATTTAAATAATTAAAATTATTAATTACATTTTATTGAGTAATATTATATTTTAATATTTTAAAATGATAACATTTAAAATTAAAAGGATAAATAAAAATTAAGAGTAAAGTGATAATAATTTTTTAAAATGGGATTAATGAAATAAATATGAAAAGTAATTAAAAATAAAAATATAACATAAAATAAAATAATAATATAAATTTAAAATAAAAGATAAATTAAAAATAAATAATTAAAATTTTGATTAAAAAAAAGTCTGGCGATTTTTTTAGACCGCCATTTGCCCACACCCACGTCGCCTCCATTGCCCATTTTTCGTCAATTTTCCATTGCCCATTTTTCGTCAATTTTCCATTGCCCATTTTTCGTCAATTTTTCACTCCCTGATCGAAATTTGGCCTATATATTGATGATTTTTTTCTACATTTTACAGATTTTTCTCCTCCATGACCAATTTTGTTTTGGTCATAACCAATAACTAATTTTTGACAAATATTTCAACAATTAAAACCGAATTTTCAAACCTTGGTAGCAACTAGCAATAAAACAGTTTGTTAATAATTTTGTATTTTTTTTATAAAATGTTTTAAAAAATAATTGAAAATATCAACAATAGACTTTTGAGAAAAAGAATAATTTGAGAAAAAAAACTGAGAATTCTTTCAAAAAAATAATTTTTGAGAAATGTTTTAAAAATCGTTGTCAAATAAATCCATATATTCCCATTTCTTGTTTTGGCTATTCAAAATTTTCAAATGTCTTTTCTCTTGTACTTTTTTTATTAAAACGTAATTACTCAAACCTAATTTATAGATATTGTTCATATTTCATATTAGATGGAATATAAAGTTTATGATGCGATATAAATATGGACTTTTTAAACCATATAAACATGTTTTCAAGCCATAATGACCTATTGAGCTCAAAACAAATAATATTTACACGATTAGGTATGGACTATTATAATTAGCATCAAAACCAATTTTTTACTCCAATGTTACATTGGATAGAAAAAAAAGTTTATGACATTATATGAGTATGAACTTCTCATAATCATGTAAACATATTTTAAAATCGGAGTCCATAATGAATAATATTTATACGATTGAGTGCAAGTCGTTACATAAAATATTCATAATTCATTTTTCTCATATTCCCTTATTTTGTTAATTTTGAATGTGATCATTAAGGACTCTGATTTATCACTTTTAATTCTCCAAATATAATCATTGATTTTTAAGTCTCTTGAATTGCTTATTTATTTTTAAAAATTCCCCCAAATTTCATTTTCTTCTATTGATCAGAAATTCTAACACCATTATCCTAGTCTTCCCCCAAAGACTAATTCTTAAGTTATCAATAATCACATCATGAGTTTCTTAAACTATTTTAGAGCTCAAATTATATACCCTGTAAGCATTACTCTTATACGAGTAACTTGGGAATATCCCTATACCAATGTTTGGTTTCCAAAAAATGTAAGGGAAAAAAAAAATACAAAGGAAAAATAAAAAATAGATTTGAAATTAATAAATTATTTTATAATACTTTTAATTTATGTCAACTTATTTTAACTATTTTATATGAAGATAAAATAAGTTTAAAATATATCAATTTCTAATTAATTTTAATTATATGTATTTTTTATTTATATTTTCTATTGTACAACCAAATATGAGAAAGATATAGTACTCGTTCAACAATGGGCTTTTCACTTTACCATACAATTTATAATGTGTCTTCTTTATGCTAGTCCAGCTAGTATCTTATTGATCTATAATATGTTGTATTTAAAGTATTTCCTAAAACACTATTTTTTCTTTTAGCCGTTGTTGGGGAGTTTTAAGAGTAGGGAATTTATGTTAAATTCCTCGACTCTAAGTAGTCAAAATCAACATTATCAAATTATCCCCTCCAACACTTTCAATCATAAAAATTGAATGACTCTTCTCATTTTGAACTTTTAGAGCAAATGACTTTAAAGTGGTCAAATAGTTTTAACTTTCTTTTCAATGAATGAAGTGAATATGTACTTAGAAAAGTCATTTTAATACTAGGACATACATCTAACCTACAATGCTTTCAATTCTCATTAGATCCATTAGGTTCATATATAACAAATCTAGTGGCCTATAGTTGGAGATTTCATCTATCTTCTTATGTGATTTACTTGTTTTCCTTCAAGGCACTCTCACTACCTTGTTGTTAGGCTCACCAAGCTCTGGGACCCCTCTAACTATTTTATTAATGACAACCCTTATAAGAGCCTTATAGTTGATATGTCATAATTTCCTATTTCAAAAATACGCACAATCCAATTTATCACTACTATACACCTAGGATCCATTAAGGTAAAGGTATACTGCATAACAATTATTCGAGTCCTAAGACCTATTAGGATACACTTTTCTTTCTCATATAAGGCATCACATCTATCTTGGGAAGACTTTAACACCTTATTAATAGTTGTAAATTTGATTAATACTAATCAAATTAACTTTCAATCATTTAACATAAAGAATATTGTTAAGCTTAGACAACTTAACAATTCCTTATACTTTTTACATATGCTACACTCCTATAGCTAGAGGGAAAATTATTATTGTTGAAGTTCTTAAAAGTAGTGAAGAATGATTTATCTCATGTCATGTGCCTCAAATATTTATCATCAAAATACTAATTGTTAGGAACTTTATCTTCGAGTGTAATGGAGGTTACCCCGCATGTGAGATTGTTTTTCCTAACCCATACTTGCATAACTTTAGGAAAAAATGCTAGATTGACATTTTTATTTCTACACATATATTCCCCTATATTCAAAATCTAATTCATAAAGGACCACAAAAGAAAGGAAAAAGAAAATTTGATTCATAAAAGAATTGGATTGGCTTACTATTCACACCCTAAGCTTGAGACCTATCAAATAACTTATTATATTATTTCATCCTATCATGTCCAAACTATGCTATACATATGATAGAGATCCATGAAGGAGTCTTCTCAGTAGAGGATGTGAGCCTAAAGTTTCTTAAAACAAAATTTAGTGATAGTAAAAGAAAGAATTATCACATAATCCCTTCTCTTGTTAAAGTATTTTGAAACAAGTTATAAAGTTATAGTGTATTTGGAAGCTTAACGAAGGAGGTATGATATCAAATCATACTTCAAAAAAAAAAAAAAAAAAAAAAAACCTTCAAGCAAGTTAGATTTAGGACATCATATAAGGCTAGGTTAAGGTGTAATTAAGCGTGGTTCATATTATTTTAGAAACTCCACTTGTCAAAAACTAAGTTATGTTCAAATATATATATATATATATATATATATATATATATATATATATATATATATATATTTTCATATGATTTTTTTTTCTTAAGTGAAAAATTGGACGAACCTTCAAGAACTTTAAATTTACTATTGGATATTCAGGTGTCTAAGGTTGTTTTCTTATTTTGTAGGTTTTTGTGCACTTGATCGCTCATATATACTTCAAAACATCCATAACTCACCTCTCATGCTCAATTATAATATGAATTTTACGAGGTTATTGTTTTATCCTAAATTCAAGCTCAAGACATACTCACAAGAGTCTCGAAATGTATTCAACTTGAACATATCTCATGCATGTTTTAGTGGCATTAAAGTAGATCTCAATCCATGATATTTAGAATAAAATTGTTAACCTTAACTAATGTATGAACTATTTCAATTTTTTTTTTCATGTTTTTGGATGAACCATTGTGTTCAATTATGGGAGGTAGCCTTTTGTTAGAAGCCTGAGTTATTTTCCTTTTTTAGTAAAACCTACAAGCAAGGCTTTTCATACTTTGGCCACAATGACTTTCCCTAGTAGAACTAAACTGTGTGAAATAAAGGAAAATATAAATATAAATAGAATTATTTAAAGTTTTTTTTTAAGCCTTAAAAGCATAAAAGTTTTTGCCTAACTAATATAATTTTATAAAATATAAATAGAATTATAATATATATTTTATGTTATGTAAATCTTAGTTTGTAATCTATGTAGTTATATAAATTAGCTAACATATTGTATTTGACATATATATTGAAAATACTAAACCACATGAACATAATGTCCCACTTGATTTTTAAACAAAATTAGTATTTTAAAGTTTGGCTACTTAATAAGCGGGACCAAAACTAATAAAATTTTGAAAAAATTAGAGAAGGTTATTAAAATTTATTGAATGACACTTAATAATTTATAGGTTAGTAATCCATCTCTATTATAAATATAATAAGTCACTCACGGAGCCGGGTAGTGACCCCCTGAAAATATTAAAACAAAAAAACTATACTTTTTGCAATAATAAGAACTCGAATTCGGGTCGATTATTGCCCCCTAGACAATAACAACTCTAGACCATTGAGTTAAGACTCGTATTCGTTTCAAGGTTACCCCCAATTAAATTGCTCGTTGAGCCATTGTAAAAGAGTAATATTATTATAAAAAAAAGATATAATATTATTATAAATATAGTGAAGAATATTATTGTACATATAAATTATAATACAATGGCATAACATTTTCAAGAGATGAGCGAGTGATAGGCTGTCACAAAAAAATGCTATCCGTAAAATATCTTCATTCTAACTTTCATGGCTATTTATTTAATTTTTCATTAAATGAATTTAATACTATGATTCACATCACAGCCGTTTTTCTTAGATAAATCATGTAAGTCAATAGTAGACCCCACATAAATTTAGAGAATGACATCATGAAAATGCCCCCCTTTACCAAGTCTTCTCTTCTTCTCACCACCACTCATAGACATATACCATATCAAAATTGGCCCATCCAATTTTTATAATTGGAAAACAATTTTAAAGTATTGTTAAATTTCCGTTAAAATAAAGTGAAAATGTGAGAAAAAAAAAATATTAGCACAATTTATTTATTTATTTATTTTATAGATATTTGCATGATCAAGGCCTTGTTTGAAAACTTTTCGAAAAAAGGTTTTGATTTTTCAAAACAAAAAAAATCATAAAAACATATTTAATAACTAAAAAATGTTTTCTTCTTTTCATTTTTAAAAACAAAAAATATGGTCTAATTGTTTTTTATTGTTTTGAGTTGTTTATAATTGTTTAAAAAAATAATTATATAAATATGTAGAATGATTAAAAATAAAATATTAAATATTAAAATTATTGTTAAAATTATTAAAAATATTTTAAGTTCGAATTTTTTATTTATTTTACCAAACATTAAAAAAAAGTCTTTTTAAAAACTAGTTTTTAGAACATTTTTTGAAAACATATACTAAATGGATAAATATTTAATATTGTTTTGTGTATTTTAAAATAAGTTATAATTAAAGGCATATTAATATAATATTAAAATAGTAAAAATTAATAATAATATAAACTTTTTTGTAGAAGGATATTATTATGGTTAATATAAACAACCCATTATCATTCTCAATACTTATAAAACGACTCAAAAGGAATTATTTTCATTCTCATTATAGTTTTATAAGCACGCATTCCAATTTAAATTATAGATTTAATTTGGATTTTGATTTTTCGTTTTGGTCCCTTAAAAATTAGTAAACTGCCGTCATATGTAGATATTTCTTTTTTTGAAAAGTGAAAATTTCATAGCGATTTCTTCATATTTTTTAATCCAAAAGAAAATATAAATAAATAACATTTTATTAAAAAAAAAAAAGTTTTATATAGAGTGGTGAAATAAGAATAATTTAATTTTGAAAATCACTTTTAAAAAAAAATGGGTAATACATAATAGTCCAAATAAATAAAGGTAATTGACTAATTGTTTATACATTTAATGCTCTATAAATGATTATTAGTGTTTTTTAAGTATGATTGAAAATTTTAATGTATTGGTTACCATGCAATTAGAATTTTAAAAGTTTAAAATGTGGATTTAAATATAGTCTACATAAGACTGATATGTAGATAAATAAAGATTTAGCCGTTTAGGCGATTGATTGCTGGTTGGAGATGAGGGAGGCGAGTAATCTGATTATGTAGGAAATGAGGGAGGAAAGTATAGTTATTAGAAATGTAGGTTGTGACTTGTGAGTGCCAAGTCAGTGTACAGCTGTCGAAGAGTGGATTAGAGCTGAATAAAAGGGCACCCCGCTTTGAGAACAAGGCTGAATAGTGATTACTGAAATCGCTTTCAAAGCCTTCCTTCACGCCTTCCATCATCCTCCAGCTTAATCAATCAATCAATGAGGTGGCCCCACACCCACCTATAAGCAAGCCGAGGCCCCACAAACGACGTTCCTCTTTTCGCCAGGTATTCTCATCGTCTCATGGCTCAACCCTGCAGAAAACCCTAGCACAGACCCATCTCCCATGGAGAATTACTACCCTTATCCAGATTCTCACGACTCCTCTCCACGGTCGCGAGAAATTGACACTGAAAATGCTTCATGGGACGAACCTCCTTCCAATTACAAGGTCAAGTTTATGTGCAGTTATGGAGGCAAGATCCATCCCAGGCCGCAGGACAACCAGCTTGCTTACGTTGGAGGTGAAACCAAGATCTTATCTGTGGATCGCAACATCAAATTCCCCGGATTCATGTCCAAGATTTCCTCGATCTGTGAGGGGGAAGTGTGCTTGAAGTATCAGTTACCCGGTGAAGATCTCGACGCTTTGATCTCGGTTACCAACGATGAGGATCTTGAACACATGATGCTCGAGTACGATCGATTGTGCCGCCCATCCAACAAGCAGGCCAGACTCAGGTTATTTCTCTTCCCGCTGACCCCTCCTGCATCCACCAGTTTCGGTTCCAACGAGACCAAATCGGAGCGGCAGTGGTTCGTGGACGCACTGAATTCTGTGCAGATCCAGCCTCTGGAAGGTTCTTCACCTCAGGCGGCGGCCTCCGAGACCAATCCGGATTTTCTGTTTGGGTTGGATAAAGGGCTCGCTCCGCCTCCCCCCGTGAAATTGCAGGATCCAACGCCTCCACCCACGGTTCCAGATGTGCTTCCCAAGGATTATTCAGTGAGATCGGATCCAGGATCGGAGGATCGCCATGTTGTTGGAGATCCAGTGGTGTCCCCCGCGGACTACCAGAGGCAGATCCAGGAATTGCAGAGGTTGCAGATTGCCAGCCAAGAGCAGGCGATGTTCCAAAGAAAAAACGATGAAAGCAACACGCGGGCTTATCCTGCAGAATACTATGCACAGAAGATTCCAGAAAAACTTGCACCGGCGCCACAGCAGATGCCGGTGTCAATTCCGGCTACTTACTGGCCAGAAAGGCACATGACGACGGGAGGTTACCCGGTTGCTGCTTCAACCGGAACAGAGCAATCCGTTTACCTAATACATACATCTGCCGGTGTGTATCAAACTCCTGGTTTACGACCGATGACAGGACAGCTAGCTCAGCCTTACTACGGAATGCAGAGAGTGGTATCTGACGTGTACCGGGAACCGCAAGTTTACAATGCCGCTCCACCACATCAGCAGCAAAAAGTAGGCGCGTATGGAGAAGGGATGGGAATGATGCGGCCTTCAGCGAGCGGTGTTGGAGTGACTGAGCAAGGATATGCGCAGGTTACCTATGACAGCACTGGGCGGCAGGTTTACTACACTACACCGGGAGGGGCGGCTCCCTCGTATCAGGCAGTGACAACGGCTGCTGCGCAAGGTGATGTTAGACAAGGAGGTGTGACGATCAATCAAGATGGCAAGGTTGTTGCCAAGACTAGCCAAGGTTCTCTATGATTTTACTTATTATTATTATTATTTTTATTTAGAGACAAATAAAATGATAGATTATATATAGCTTTATTTGTTTCAGTGCTTGAGTTGATAGTTGTTGCAGTGCCGAGTGATGTTGGCTTGATCATGTTTTGTACATGACATTGTTAAAAGAGTGTGATTTTGATGATTTCCACCGTAGTTCAATGCCAATCTCTTTTGTGTAAATTAGTTGATGGAAGTAGCAAAACGATATACCAATTTGCTAAATTTCAATTCCATGGCCGTCCCAACCTATTTACGCATAATTAGGCATTTCATGTTTGGATGGTAGAAACCCCTCACTGCCCTGTCGGCAGTTGGGAGATGGTGGTGGCTGGTCTGGACGTTGGAAGCATCCTTCATGGTGAAATTGCTGTGAGCTTGTCACAAGTCTAAGAGACAAGCTCCAACCCTGTAAACATTCGATGTTGTCATAATCAAACCTCTCCTCTTATCATCATTGTTGCCGTCTAACTTCATTCTCACGTCTCAGTCGCATGGTTTGGATGGTATACTGGTATGATGCAGTTACTCAAGCATTTTGAGAAACAGGGAGATACATGTACCAAAATTTTTAAATAAAGAATACAATTTTCTGAAATTTATGGTGGTTGTTATTTCAATCATCGTTTTGACTGCTTCCATGATTTTGAGGTCGTGATTTTTGGCTCAAGAGCAAAATGATTCCAGGGGAGGCCACTGAGTACGGAATATTGTTGATCAATTTTTAATAGGACAGTAGAAATAATGGTATGGTAGTAATTAATGAATTTCAGGATTTTTCTCCTGCGCAAATAAGTTTGTCCACAACTGCCAAATATCCAATTCTGCATAGCATTTTTCAGCTACCTTTTTTTATTTAAATATTTTATTCAAAATTTTAGCCATATTAATAATGTGAAATTCCAAACTTTAGTTTCTCGGTGTGAGCAATACAGGGGAAAAAACGATATTGAAGCCTATACTTTATGCTAAATGGCTTTGTGCCTAACTTCTTGATTTGTTGCTTGAGTTGTACACTTGTACACATCCTTTTGGAGGGATAGGATTTAAGTCCACCATGCTTGTCTGCCATTATTATACAGTAGTACAGATAGGCTTGCGTGAATGGTGGAGTTTCATGCTCAGAAATCAATGGCCAGGATGGTTTAGAGATGAGAGTGGGAATCATCTATGTTCCGTTTTGTATTTCCCACTCAACTGAACACATTCTTATAACTAAACCCCACCCTCCACATGATGAGCTTTATGAAGATGCGGTGTGGTAAGCTGCCTTTAGTACTAATGGCCTTCTCAAGTTAAGAGGTTTATCACTCGGAGATTAGGCTCACTGGGCTCTCTGAAATAATTTAGCCCCTTAAGGTTGGGACCAGTATTTGAAGCTAGGATGTTGTACAAGTAATTTGAAAATAGGGGATATGAAACTGCCCCCTCCACACCCATATATGTTAACGCAGTTTATTAACCGCAGGCACTTGCTTTCTCTTGGTGGACAACACGGGGGCCAGTGTCACACTGTCTCACTCATGATACCCTGCACTTC
The DNA here is from genome assembly GCF_030704535.1 of Vitis vinifera. Taxonomy (NCBI): domain Eukaryota; kingdom Viridiplantae; phylum Streptophyta; class Magnoliopsida; order Vitales; family Vitaceae; genus Vitis; species Vitis vinifera. Next base: position 6,440,829 of record NC_081822.1, on the reverse strand, counting down.
CATTGGGACGGCAATCGTGCTGTTGAAGTCATTTGCTGATTCATTGTGACTACCATCAGTGCAGTCTGCCTTGCAAGAGCCTCGTCCAGCGTTGCCCCTACCTTCCACCTCCACCACTCTTCATCATACTTCCGTAGCTGCACTGATCGCCACATGAACCCCCACATTCTTCAAAAAACAACACAACGTCCACTTCCAAAATCAATAAACACTTCACCTGCAAGAATTTTTCCCACAGCTTCACAGTTGTTGTATCCTACTTTCCATGTCCAGTCTTTTTCTGGAATCACTTTGCTGTCCTCCTCAGCTGTCTTTTCTTCCCTTCCCGTAGCAGTGCTCTGATTGGTGATTTTGTCCTTATAATTTTTGTACCCGTATACTTCTTCCTCTGGAGCATCATTGATGTCCCTTTTAGATTCTCACCACTGGTACTGAAACCACTGTAGCTTCCCACCTTCAGAGAAAGTATGAAAGCCATCGTGATTTAGGGTTTAGGGTTTAATAAAGCCACTGCTTTACTAAGTGGGTGAATTTCCCAGGGGCAAGGTGCTTAAGTTGGCATAAGGGATAAATAAAATTAATCAAGCAATGGAGACGTACGTTGAGGAGACATTATTCAGGTTAAGTAAAGCCACTGCTTTTCCATAGGGATCTTCTGCAGAGAATTCAACAACTGCCATGAAGTCCCTTCCATTTTTCTGGCTCGCACAGTTCTTGGTTTCGTATTCTAGCTTTCTACCAGAAAAAAACAATCACCTGGAGCCAAAGCTTATAGATGCAAGCTGCAGAGAAAAATATGAAAATAAAGATGACGTTATCTGTCTGCAATGCTATATATACTGCAACTTGGACCTGGATTTATTTGCAGGAGCAAGAGTGCATGACCACATCGCCAGAACCATGGAATCACAGGTTGCTTCATTTTGATTAACACAGGCAAATTGATCCATGATACTCTGAAAGCAATGCCCTTCCCTCACTACCAGTGGATTGGGGCTTTTTAGTAAGAGATGGGAGTTGTCAGCTGGATTGGCCTTCATCTATTTGTTCAATGGTTACTTTTGATAGGCGGTTTGCTTCTAATCTTCAAGGAGCATGTTGGCAGAAACTGAACTAGCATACCATGATTTTATCAAGACAGAAACACAATAATTGAAAGAGCTATTTGGGGCAGAAATGCATCCTTCATCTTGCATGGATTGTGTGAGGGTATTTGAAGGTGCCTCCACTAGCATGGTCTTGGGAAGCTGAATCATACTCGGATACTCAAAGGATGGAATGACCTTCATGCTCACAGCATTTAATGGACAAAAATGATCAACAAGGAGAGGAGATGGAGGATTGCCTCTATACATTGCTCCTGCCATCCAGTAGCTGGAAACCAAATGTCTCTTCCCATTGTTTGGCAGTTCCAGAAAACCCAACATCCAGGTTTTTACCTTAGCTTCTATCAGATTCTGTGTCATCCTCCTTACCTTGTCGAGTATTGCAACCACGTCTTTACAGCAAGAAACAGGATTATAATCAGTGAGAATGCCAGATAAGGTCAATGTCAGCAAGTTGGAACGAAGAAGCTTTTAATGGACCTCTCCTTGTTTCTCTTGATCATATGCAGACAGCCCTTATATCTGGCCACAGCTCCTTCAAGAAAAAAGATCATCCTTTATACTATTTCTGGACTCCTGTCATTGGAATGTTTGCATGTGCATAAACAGATCAATAAGTTGGAAAACATTCAAATTTTAAATGATAATGATGATTCTAAGGTATGCTCAACAAAAAGATCACAAAACAGATAGGATTCTAAGAATTAAGAAGTGAAATGGAAAATTGGCAGTGGTGAATAACAATCAACAGCTTCTAGTCAAGCTAGATATAGTAAGGCTAAAACTTCATTACGAATGTCAAGGATGTTAAACTATGAATTGATTCTACTTGAATACCATGGAATAATTCAGTGGCCACTTGAGGCACAATGTATCTCATAAGAATGATGAATTATATATTGCTTTACTAAATGAAAGACAGACTGATCAATTCTGGTGCATTGTTACAATGGATGAGCTCCAGTGCATTGTTACAATGGATGGGTGACAATTGGCACTAGACAAATTTCTTCATTACCTGGTTAAAAGTACTCAACTTTTGACAGACAAAACCAGATCATACATTGTGTTTTTTGGAGCTCCCAAAAGATTTTCAGCAAATAAATACCTGGAGCAGCTGCTCAAATCAAGTTCAAATGGTTCACTCGGATACATTCTATTCCAAATGTCATATCCAAATGTCTCCAATTTGCCTTCAGAAATCCCCTGAACAGAGGACAACATGTTCTTGTTATCAAGGATCCTCCCATAAACCTCCTCGCACTCAATCGTGTAGTGTACCTGAAGATCAATAATAAAAACAACTCATTAATCCCATTAGAAAAAAAAATAGTATATGTTGGTGATTGCCTTTAGCCTGTGACAACGCCAAATCCATTTACAATCAAGAGACACAGCCAGAGGCCCTTCAGAAACCTGGGACTCAGCATGTTTAGCAAGCAAGGGAAACCAACAATTTTTGTACCTGAAATCAGAATATACATATGCATCAAATCTCGACTCAATGATTCAGGAACCAAAGATGCATATAATCTATGTTCCTAGAATCAATGTATGCTTCCATATTCGCCATTTTCTCAATGGCCTGGGTTTTGTGAGTAAGAAGAGACCAATGAATACCAAAGCCTCAAATATATTTTGTCAAATATGAGATGCCTACTGTAATATCCAATATCAAATCTCATAAAGTATGATTGTGGTATTTTCATAAATTAGGTGAATGCCAAGGAGAACATTGGGAAATTTTTTATCTCCTCCATGAATTGAACACCAGACCAGATTCATGAATCAAATAGTTACATAGACAATGAGTTAGATTTCGCACTGATAAATGGAGTGGTCTATGGCAGGGCCATCATAGAGGAGCCGGATCTTATAAGCTTGTATTGATAAATTGAAGCATTTTGGGATTCCCAAGGACTTTATCTAACTTTGTCCAAATGTATTCTTGACTTGTTAAAACGAATTAACATGGAACAAGTCAAAGAGTTGTCCTACACCAGCAAGTATGAGCCTACAGCTATCCAGTTCTAGTGGGCATAAGTTGAACAATGAGAAGTTGTATCGTGGCACTGTTGGGGCATTACAATATCTCAGGATTACTCGACCAGAAATATCTTACATTGTAAATAAATTGAGTCAGTTTTACATCGTCCCACTGATATGCATTAGAAATCTTGTAAACAAGTTCTGAGAAACGTGCATGGGAGTATTGAGCATGGCCTACACATCCAACCAGCTTCTCGGTTCAGTCTCGCTAGCTTCTCAGATGCCGGTTGGACCAGTTGTGTCGATGGTCGAAGGTCCACCAGTGGCTTCTGTGTTTTTCTTCGTCCTAACATTGTCTCATGGAATTCAAGTAAACAAAAGGTTGTTGCAAGGTCCAGCATGTCTGAATACAAAGCATTGGATCACAAGACAACACAGGCGACCTCTGGTTACAAGCCTTACTAAAAGGGCTACAAGTGTCCAGTGCTTCATGTCCTGTAATCCGGTGTGATAACATTGGGAGCAACTTGCATTGCTGCAAACCCAGTTGCCCATGCTCACACCAAACACATCTTTTGTACTCAAAAAAGTGCTGCAAAAGGAGTTAGACATTCAATATGCACCTACAGAAGATCAGATAGCTGATATACTAACAAAGCCCTTGTCTATATACCAGTCCAACGTCCTTAAGCTCAACCTAATGTGAAGGTGTCCACATTTTGCTTGAGGGGCGTGTTAGACACAATGTTCTAGAACAAAATTAGTTTTAGAGCTAGTTGAGGTTAGCTTTGGAATTAGCTGAAAAACAGAATCAATTAGAGTCTCCAACCAGTTTGCAATCATCTCTACATAATAGGAAAAGAGAGAAAGAAGAAAGAGAGAGTTATATTTCTCTCTTGCCCTGAATCTCCTCTGTTCTGCACTCTCAACATCTTATCTCATGTGATAAACATTCTAACGCCCCCCTGAGATGAAACTTGTTGGAAATCCATAACTTGATAACCACAGTACTTGATATTCCCGGATTTGCGCCTCACCCCTACGTATTGTTACTCATAAATTAGGCAAAGTAGCAATTAACAACTAGTAGTTTAGTTTGTTACAACATTAGTTATTTTCGTTTTCTTTGTTAAAACTCTGTTAGCCTCTGTTTTTCTAAACCCTACTATATATATAGCAGAGGTGTTGTATTGTCAATATAATAAAAATCCCTCTCTCTCTTTCTCACTCTCTTCTTCTTCCTATCTTGGTATCAGAGCTACTATGCTCATGCATCAATGGCCGCTGTGAATCAGACTACTGGAGAGGTGTTACATTCGGATCCTTCAGCTGAAGCTAGAAGAGGCAATCCGACGACCACGGACGAATCTTTGAGAATGGTAATAAGCCCTTTGAGTCAGCTTATTACAATGCGTATGGAGGATGATAATTTCTTGATGTGGAAGTATCAAATTGAAAATGTTGTACGGGGTTATGGTCTTGAAGGTTTCTTGTTTGGAACAGAGCAAGTTCCACCAAAGATGGTCACTGATGAAACATGGATTTTGGTTCCAAATCCCAAGTTCAGAGATTATCAACGCCAAGATCATCTGTTGATTTCTTGGCTTCTATCTTCAATCGGAAGTGCGTTCTTGCCTCAAGTTGTTGGGTGTTCTTCAGCTTTTGAGGTATGGAATACAATTTCCCAGAATTTCAATTCTCAATCTTCTGCAAAGGTTAAGCCTCAGGTTGTTGGGTGTTCTTCAGCTTTTGAGGTATGGAATACAATTTCCCAGAATTTCAATTCTCAATCTTCTGCAAAGGTTATGTACTACAAGAGTCAAATGCAGATGTTAAAAAATGATGGTCTGACTATGAGAGATTATCTTACCAAAATGAAGAATTATTGTGATCTTCTTGCTATTGCTGGTCACAAAATTTCAGACACAGATCATATACTTGCTATAATGCAAGGTCTTGGAGATGAATACGAGTCTGTCATTGTTGTTATCTCCTCGAAAAAGTCTTCTCCTTCTCTTCAATATGTCACCTCGACTTTGATTGCTCATGAAGGAAGAATTGCACACAAAATCTCTTCTAATGATCTTTCTGTGAATTACACCTCTCAATATTCTAATAGAGGTTCTTCTTCTTCTTGGAATTCTATTGGCTACCCTTCTAGTGGTTTTCGGAATAGGAATCAATTTGGAGGAAATCAAGTGACTAGAGGGTCTTTTGTTCATAACAGAGGAAGAGGTCGTGGCAGAGCTCAAGGAGAAATCAAGCCTCAGTGTCAACTATGCAATAAATTTGGTCATACTGTTCATTGTTGCTTCTATAGGTATGATCCAAATTTCCATGGGAATATGCCTGCTAATGGACCTACTCCTGGTGTTTTAGGAAGTGGTGCAAGGAATGGAGCATCTGGTTCAATTTCTAGTGCTGGAAATGTCAATCTCACTGAGTATGATGCTCAAGAAGATTAAGATTACTAAAAAATGGAAGCAATGGTTGCCACTCCTGAAGATCTTCAAAATTATTGTTGGTTCCCAGATTCAAGAGCCACAAACCATGTTACTCATGATCTTGGCAACCTCAATTCTGGTGCTGAGTATAATGGTAACTCAAAAATCCACATGGGAAATGGGACTGGACTTAAAATTTCACACATTGGTTTATCTGTTTTTCCTTCTTCTTCTAGTCCAAATAAAGTTATTTTCCTTAAAAATATTCATAGAGTTCCTGCAATTAAGAAAAATCTGTTAAGTGTTTCTCAATTTGCTAGTGATAATAATGTTTATTTTGAGTTTCATCCAAAGGTTTGTTTTGTTAAAGACAAATCTAATCACTCTTTACTCTTGCAGGGCAATCTGCATAAAGGACTCTATCAGTTCAACCTGTCAAAGAAACTCTTTGGAAAAGTATCTGGTCTTTCTTTATCAAATGGTAAAAATGAACTTACATGTTGTAATGCTTCTCTTGTGCATAATGACAATTCTGATTTTCCTGAAAAGACTAATTCTAGTTTTCATGTTTTTGATCTGTGGCATAAAAGGCTTGGTCATTCGACCTCAAAAATTGTAACACAGGTTCTCAATGATAATAAAATTCCATTTTCTACCAAATCTTGTTCTTCAATTTGTTCAGCTTGTCAGCTCGGGAAAAGTCATAATTTGCCTTTTCCAATTTCTCAAACTGTGTATACTAAGCCTCTTCAATTAGTTGTATCAGATTTATGGGGGCCAGCTCCAATTAATTCTTCTTATGGGTTCACATATTATGTTTCTTTTGCTGATGCATACTCTAAATACACCTAGGTTTATTTCTTGAAAACTAAGTCACAAACTAGAGAAGCCTTTTTAATGTTTAAAGCTCAAGCTGAACTCCAATTTGGTTGTAAACTCAAAACCTTTCAAACAGATTGGGGTGGTGAATTTAGAAGTTTGAAAACCTATTTTGAACAAAATGGTATAATACATAGGCTTTCATGTCCTCATACTTCAAAACAGAATGGCATTATTGAAAGAAAGCATAGACATATAGTGGAGTTAGGTTTGACTCTTCTTGCTCAAGCTTCTCTTCCACTTAAATATTGGCCTGATGCTTTTTCCACAGCTGTTTTTCTTATCAACAGGTTGCCTACTAAGGTCTTAAAGCAAAAGTGTCCCTATGAGTTTTTGTTTAATTCTAAACCCAATTATTCTCAGCTTAAGGTGTTTGGCTGCCTTTGTTTTCCTCACCTAAGACCTTACAATAAACATAAACTAGATTTTAGGTCCTCACCTTGTACTTTCCTTGGTTACAGTTCTAAACACAAAGGGTATAAATGCTTAAATCAGCAAGGAAGAATGTTTATTTCTAGAAGTGTTGTCTTTGATGAAACTAAGTTTCCTTTTGCAGATAGACTTCAAAAACCTGTTCAAATTGTTTCACATTCAACAGTTGGTCTTCCTTGCATTCCTTTAGTTAAAAACCTAGAGCCACTAATTGTCAGTCCTTCACTGTCACTTCCCACATCTTCAGCTCAGTCAAGTCATCAACTTGATGAGAATCTTGGTTCAGACATTAGGTCTGTTCAACAGGATTTATCAAACACTGATTCTTCTTCAACTATGCCAATTCTAAATGAGTCAGCTTCCATACTTTCTTCTTCTAATCTATATGCTCTTCCTGGTACAATTCCTTTATCAACAAATTCAGGTGAACCAAATGAATCTATCAATACAAGACCAGTCACTTTACCACAATAGCCACATCATATGGTTACGAGGTCAAAGAATGGTATTTTTAAACCAAAAGTCTATACTGTTGATCTTAATGTTGAAGAACCTAATACTTTCTAGGAAGTAATCTCTCATCCCAAATGGAAAGAAGCAATGGATGAAGAATTTAGAGCTTTGATGAAGAACAAGACTTGGTCTTTGGTTTCTCTTCCAACTAACAGAACTTCTGTTGGGTGCAGATGGGTTTTTAAACTCAAAAGGAATCCTGATGGTTCTGTCTCTAGGTACAAAGCTCGTCCAGTAGCAAAGGGCTACTCTCAAGTTCCTGGTTTTGATTTTTATGAAACCTTCAGCCTAGTTGTGAAGCCTACTACAATTAGAGTTGTTCTTGCTATTGCTGTTTCTCAAAGCTGGTCTATAAGGCAGTTGGATGTTAATAATGCCTTTTTAAATGGTGAATTGCAAGAGGAAGTTTACATGGACCAACCTCCAGGTTTTGATGGCAAAACCAATCAAGAACAAAAGCTAGTTTGCAAACTACATAAGGCCTTGTATGGCTTAAAGCAGGCACCTCGGGCTTGGTTTGACAAACTCAAGATTTCTCTTCAATAGTTTGGTTTTTCTTCCACTAAGTAAGATCAGTCCCTATTTGTAAGGTTTACCAACTGTTCTTCTCTCTTTGTTTTTGTTTATGTTGATGACATTGTTGTGACAGGGAGTAGTAGTCAAGAGATTCACGAGCTTATCTCAAGGTTAAGGAGTTTGTTTTCCCTTAAAGATCTTGGTGAGCTTAGCTATTTTTTGGGAATTGAGGTAAAGAAAACTATAGATGGTGGACTTCATCTTTCTAAAAAAAAATACATTCAGGATTTGCTCAAGAAGACTAAAATGGATGGAGCTAAGTCACTTCCCACTCCTATGCTTTCTGGTCTAAAACTTTCAACTGGAATAGGTGATCCAATTGATAATGTTTTTGAGTACAGAAGTGTTGTTGGAGCTTTGCAATACATAACCATCACTAGACCCGAGATTGCTTTTAGTGTCAACAAGGTTTGCCAATTTATGCAGAAGCCTTTAGATACTCATTGGAAGGCTATCAAAAGAATTTTAAGGTATCTCAATGGCACTACAGATCTTGGTATTGTGTTAAAGCCATCAGAAACTATGAATTTAGTGGGGTTTTGTGATGCTGACTGGGGGAGTGATGTTGATGATCGAAGGTCTACATCTGGGCATTGTGTTTTTCTTGGGAAAAGCTTGGTTTCATGGAGTTCAAAAAAGCAGCACACTATTTCCAGATCTAGTACTGAAGCAGAATATAGAAGCTTGGCTAGCTTGACCTCAGAAATGTTATGGTTGCAGTCCCTCTTGTCTGAGCTCCAAACTAAGATGACTATGGTTCTTGTAATTTGGTGTGACAATATAAGTACTGTTTCCCTTTCAACTAATCCAGTTTTGCATTCGAGGACTAAGCATATGGAGTTAGACCTTTATTTTGTAAGAGATAAAGTAATGGAGAGAAAGCTGGTGGTCAATCATGTACCAACTGAGGATCAAGTTGCAGATTTGTTCACAAAGCCTTTATCTTTCAGGTTCTTTGACAAGCTGCGTGAAAAGCTTACTGTTACTTCTCTTGATCTGAAGAATGGAGATTAGGCTTGGTGTTGCTAGGATGTTCTCAGGATCTCCTTTTGAAAGTCTGATTGCTTCTACTGAGTGGTAAAAAGCTTGAATGGTTGAAGTTTATGGTGGCAGGTTTAGTGGCTCATGGTGACAGGTTCAGTGGCTCCCAGAGGCTTGCTCCCAGAGGCTTCATTTGAGGGAGCAAATTAGGTAAAGTAGTAGCAAGTTCAGTGGTTCCTAGAGGCTTCGTTTGATGGAGCAAATTAGGCAAAGTAGCAATTAACAACTAGCAGTTTAGTTTGTTACAACAACATTAGTTATTTTCATTTTCTTTATTAAAACTCTGTTAGCCTCTGTTTTTCTAAACCTTGCTATATATATAGCAGAGGTGTTGTATTGTTAATATAATAAAAATCACTGTCTCTTTCTCACTCTCTTCTTCTTCCTATCTTCATATAAGCTTAGCAAAACCTTATAGGGTTTGTAGCCACCTTTTGATTTGGAATCTTGTCTACCTCCTAAATCTTACAGACCCAATAGAAACATACTTGGTTTGTATTATTACTCTATAATTTTGGACGCTTTATAGGGGTAGGAGAGCACTCGATGATGGAAGCAACACAAAGGCGAAGTAAGACACGTAACAGTGAAAAGTGGGCTTCCTGACGAGAATTTGAATCCGGACTGAGTCTCACACCTAGGGGACAGTGGATGCTCAACTTGCTAAATTAATGTTTTATATCTGCTCTTCCCTCTAATAATTACTTTCCCTTCACTTTGAGAAAATGACCCCGAAGTTTTAAATTTGAACACACGCCCCGCCAGCTGTAAGGAAAGCGGTGAGTCACAATGCCCCTTCCAGTTCAAAGACAGCAGTACATCTAGAAATCCTTTGGTCAACCAATATTTGTCAATCTCGTACTTCCGGATTAAAAGGAAAATCCGTACAAGTTCGAACAAAATTTTAGACAAAGAAAATATTGGTAAGATTGTCTGCTCCCTATCAATAACACGGAAAAACTCCTTTTTTTTTTTTTTTTTTCCAATTGCTCCTTAATTCGCCTTCTAAAAATTACATACAAATTATACTTGTGTCCAAATTTGTTGGCTAAACTATTACAAGTTTGAATACATCTAAATCTTATAGCGCATTTTCCTCGAGCCGCATTTTGCCTCAAATGTAATCAATATCTTCACATGTGCTCCTATCAATAACAAGACATCAAAACCTCAAATCCTTGAACCTACATTTGTTTAATCAGCCAACTTGAAAAAAGGATTAGGGTATATCATAAAAGGTTATCCATGGAGATTAGTTTATTTGGTCACTATTTAAATGCTTTTATCATGATCATAAAAGTGATAATAATTATACCCACAAATCTCGTGAAAGCCCGAAAATAATCTTTAGGATGATATTTTTTATAAAAGGATATTTTCTTTGATTATTTTGTTTTATGAAATTATTTTTTTAAAATTTGAAGATCAATTGAATACCTAAAGTTTTATTTAATGAATTTGTTGAATGATAAATAACGCGTGTAACCTATTTGTTATTTATCGACTTTAAATGACTTTTTATAACTTTTGCACATCTCATTTTTGTTTTCTTGATTTGATTTTTTTCTTAATCTCATTTTCGATTCTCTTTCTTAAAAGAAGTCAAGTGAGGGTAGAGAATTAAATTTTGAATTCTTAAATTTTAGTTGCTTATCAATGAAATTAGATCAACTTTTTCTTTTAACAACAAGATAATATATATATATATATATATATATATTATGTTTTTTATATAATTGGAGATTAATTCATTTTCTTCTAGGAAATTTATCTATTATAATTGGAAATTAATCCACTAAAATTTTCATGTTTACAATAATGATTAAGATAAGGTTATTTGGCTGGTTTAATATATATCCAAACAAGAAGAATTGGTTTATTTTGTTTTGAAATTCACGGAAATGATGCCCAAAAATACTATTAAGCTGTTCCAAAATATTAATCTATTAAATAAATAGCAATAAATTTGAATATTAAAAAATTTAAGATAATGACGTATACGGCACTTGAGCAAAAGAGAAAGAACAGCGAAAGTAGACGTCAGTACTGAGCAGGCATTTGGTCAGCGTCACTACGGACCGCTCCATTGTCAACCACTTTGGTTATCACTCCCCACCGAAGTCACCAAACCACCAACCCACCCCCCTCAAACCACTCCAATATATAAACCATTTTCATAGCCCAAACGGCTGCCTCTCGGCTTTCGGCTTTCACCTCCATTATTCAACTTCGGTTTCACGCTAAAACAACCCAAAAGTGGCAATTGATTCTTTTTTATGCTTTTCCTGTTTTAATTCAAAACCGTAAGCAGATTCGGATTCGGGAAGACGCATTTTTCTTTGCCTTTTGCTTTTTCTCACTTGCCCATGAAAAACAAACCGATTGGCTTCAAATTTTCCCGATATTTTTTCTGACCTACCAATCAAGCTCTTTTTGCTTTCGAGCTGGAATCGGGATTTTTTAATTCTTAAAATATTTAGAAGGGGAGAAAGCTTGTGATAGACTTTGTTGAAATTTAGTGTTCTAGAGAGACAGTTTGGGCGTTTTGGTGAATGTAATGGTAGAAGAGAATTGATTAGTTACACAAGGCAGAGAGATCAGAGATGGTGGCGGTGCGGAAGGTTGGCAAGTATGAGGTGGGGAGGACGATCGGAGAAGGGACCTTCGCTAAGGTAAAGTTCGCGCAGAACACGGAGACCGGTGAGAGTGTGGCCATGAAAGTGCTCGATCGCAGCACCATCATCAAGCACAAGATGACCGACCAGGTTACCGTCCTTCTCTTTCTCTCTCTATATCCCTCTTTTTTAGGGCGTATCTTTGATTGAGATAAATACGGGATCGAACGGCTGTAATTAATTGTTTTCTTGAAACACATTGCTTAGTGTATATGTTAATGTGCTCAGCTTTTGATTTCAAAGTCACATGATGAATATCCAATCTGTTAAAATTTTACTTCAAATCGGCTTTTCCCTATGTTAAGAATCAGCGCTTGAGTTCTTTTCAATCGATTCATGCTGGTGACCATATTTATTGAGGATATTCACCAAGATGAAAAGGCAATGGAATTCATGAACAAGATATATATAAATATATGTTGAAATAAGTCAATCAAAGGAGTTTGAAAGCTATGCTTGGACTGACTATAATCCATTGATTTTGTTTTGCCTTTCAACACCTTAACAGCAATAATCAGTACCTTATCGAGTCAAAGATGTTTCTGGCTTAGCTCATAGTGGTTTGCTAGAGCTTGAATACTGTTTCCTCTAGCAAAAACTTGACAAAAACCCACTTATCTGAATCTTGGTGCCTTATCAAGTGAAAGTTGTTTTCCAATAACTAGCTTAGCCGCTAAATCTGTGTCCACAAATTGAGCAGAGTCTCAAACCTAGCTTGTAACAGCTTAGACTTGCTCGGTGTTAGTTGCTTGCATCTCAGAAGTGTATTCTTGTTGTCAACTAGTCCCCAAGTGCAAGGACTTTAAATTTATGATACTTGGAAAGTATCCTGATAGTTGAACCCAAAGGAAGTGACTGAGAAATTAGTTCAAGAAAGAGATGGAAGGGAAGTTCTTTGCATTTTTTATATTGAATTTGGAAGGTATGAGAGCTGAAAAATCATGAAATTAAATAAATAGAAACTGCAGGCATTTTTCCATTGTGACCCTATCTTAGATAGGTGTCATACCATTGAGCTTTTGCTATGTCTGCCCATTTCCCCTTCAAAACACTAAAACCTAATTTGGGCTAAGCTTTATGTTTACAAAGTTTGTGACCCATGTCTATAACTGGTGCTACTAGAAGAGTTCTCACCCCCTCAGTTAATCCTATGACACAAGATTGATCAAGTCTTGTGAGGGCTTTACACTGTAGTCATCACTCCACCAACTACCATCCACTCAAGACATTTTCAAGTAGCAGTGACACGTGGTGAGTTTGGTGACAACAATGAAGGTGTTGATCCTTGCCCCAACTTGCCTTAACTAAGATATGTTGAATTGAATGGGAGCCTAATCTCACCCTCACCTTAAACCAAAGAAATCACACACTCATGATACCAAGGCAAAAGGATAAAATTGAAAATTAAACATTGAAATTGAAAACATAAATAAAAATGTAAGATTACAACTACACTTAGAAGAAATAGAGTTCTTCCCCTTTATTTCTCACATTCTCGTACTCCTACATTGTTCTACTCCATGATTATCTTTTTTCTACTCCCTTTATAGCTAGCTATTTATGGAAGGTGGAGTGATGTTGAGGAGCTGTCAACTTGAAGGCAAATGGAATGTCTCTTCTTTGAACAACTTACAACATGAGATGACTTCCTAAGATTGTCAAGTGATGATAGTTAGGGCTTTGATGACAGCTTTGAATCATCTCTTGAGGCATTGACAATGATCTTAGTGAGCTTTGCTTGAAGAGAATGAGAGATGAAGAGTGAGAATAGGAAGAAGTGAGTGAGATGTGGTGATTTGAAGTTCAAGTCTCTACTAAGGATAAGAGAAATGAAGAAAGAGAGATTTGGGAAGGTCACGGGGCTGCTTGGGCTTAAAAAAGCATGGAAAAAACTTAGAATTGCAAAGAGGGGTCATCCTGGTTGCTAGGTTCTTAGCCTAGAGAGCCTAGTGGGCAACCTAGTGAGCCATTAAGCTTGCTAGACTAAGATTAGCGGGCTGACTTTTTTCACATTTTTTTTTTTTGTGATTTTTGAAGGGGAATCAGTAAGGCATTGAGTTGTCTTCCTTCTAAGGTTACTAACCCTTCAAAAGTGCCTGTTTAAGTCACCTTTTGCCATGTTTCCTTGAAAACTCATACAAAATGATCAAGACACCTTATATTGAAAAAACATGATACATTGAGTGCTATTGTGTGTGCAATGCCATGAGTTGGCATAATTTAACTACAATAATAATGAGCAATTTTACACTAATCAGTAGTTGGTGGTAAGTTGTTATGTCTATTCATGTAGCAGCAAAATAAGAGGCCTTGTAGTTGTGGCCAATGACTCTTTTATGGAGGAAAATACTCTAAATGAACTGTCTTTCTTAAGTGTGCAATTTTGGGCTGCCAAACCTTGTAATGGACTCAAGTTCCCTTTGTAATGCAGTACTGAAACTCCTTCGCATATATTTCCGATAGAATGAACTGTAGATTCTAGCGATCAAGCTCTCAACTATTTAATTCCTACTAATTGATCTTACTTTTCTTACCTAGAATGGCTTCTCATAATGTTAAATGTTTAAATTTCTGATCACTCTTAACAATAAAGTTTTCCTAATGTATGAGGTGATTCCTTATGGCATAACTTTACTTCTAATTGTTTGGGATTGGGGTGGTGTTGCATGGTTATTGGTGCAAACTCATGGTAAGCTGTAGCTATATGTCTTAACACAGTAGCAAAATTAGAGGCATTGTAGTTGTAGCTGATTTCTGTTTTATTGATAAAAATACCCTTGAGTGGACTTTGGGCCGTCAAACCTCCTAATGAACGCGTTTTCATTTTTTAATACAGTCACTAAGACTCTTTGGTAGATATTTCCAATGGAATTCTGGTTATCGAGCTCTAAACTATTTAGTTCCTACTAATCTCTATCTTAATTTTCTTACCAAGAATGGCTTCCACATAATGTTATATGTTTAACTGTATCAATTTCTGAATAACACTTAGCAATGCACTTTTCCGAACGTGTGAGGTTTTCCCTTATGATCTAACTTTACATCTATTGAGTTAGGATTGGGAAGTGTTGCATTGCTATTGATCCTGTTGATTCTAGTTTTCTGCTGTCATCAATGTGTAACTTGTTTTCATTGTGCAGATTAAGAGGGAGATATCTATAATGAAGCTTGTTAGACATCCATATGTTGTTCGTCTTCATGAGGCATGGACTTTATAATCTAGACTATAATCTACCTATTGTGAGACATTATCTTTGTTTTCATAGTCTAGGAGGCTGATGTCTTTTCTCATTAATTGCTTGTGCTTCCTGTTGCTAGGTTCTAGCAAGCCGTACAAAAATATATATAATCTTGGAGTTCATCACAGGTGGCGAGTTGTTTGATAAAATAGTGAGTTTTTAACATAAGAAGCAGTGAGGCTATTGTAATTTAAGCATTACTTTATTCTTTCACATTGAAAAGTTAGTGACAGGGAACATGCTTATGCAGGTTCACCATGGCCGACTAAGTGAAAATGAATCTAGAAGTTACTTCCAACAGCTCATTGACGGTGTGGATTATTGCCACAGTAAGGGAGTCTACCACAGAGACTTAAAGGTGTATATTGAATGGTGTGTGGAAAATTGTTGTGCCTGATTTTTTATGAAGACTTGACAATTTTTTTCCGTTTCATGTATAGCCTGAAAACCTTCTACTAGATTCCCAAGGAAATCTAAAGATTTCAGATTTTGGTCTCAGTGCGTTGCCTGCGCCGGTAAGAATCTTAATAAGATTAAATGTTTTATCATTTTTATTGATGTTATAACAGTTGGGAGAAATGATATGAAATTTGTAACGATTTGGTGGTTTCTATGTGTAGGGAGTTAGCCTCCTTAAGACAACTTGTGGTACTCCTAACTATGTAGCACCAGAGGTAATAATAAGGGGAGATTTGGGTGAAATTCATCATAAACATGAATAGCAGCTTCATTTTATCCTTGTGCTCTCTTCTGTATTAATTTTTTAATTCATTACTGTAGGTACTCAGTCACAAGGGTTATGATGGTGCTGTAGCAGATGTCTGGTCTTGTGGTGTCATCCTTTATGTTCTGATGGCTGGATATCTCCCGTTTGATGAGCTTGATTTAACCACTCTGTACAGTAAGGCATGAAGTTTTATTATGTATGACCTTTTGTTTGTGAAAACAATACTTCTATGGGTTGCATCTACTGAGTTGTGTTTAAATGATGTAACCAACAATTTTCTTTTTACAATTTTTTTTCGTTTCTGTGTTTATTTATCTGCAATCAAGTGAGACATTATATTTAGGTACATGGAAAGTGAAAATGCTATCAATGGTTTATCATGGATTGGTTTTCTTTAATAATTGAGAATTGTAATTCTATTTAGAGACTGTCATTGATCTTTGCCTCATTCTTATTGTTTGTGGAAGCTTAAGATATGGCCTTGTTTTTATTTTAGCTGTTTTCTTTTTACATGTTTTTACATCATGAAATAAATAAAAATTACTTTTCTAGTATCTGCTTTGAGAATTTTTGCTTCCTCTAATGTATGTCTTTCATCTATCATATTAAAATTTCAGTTTACCTCAGCCTCTTTGGATCACAATTCAATCAAAACTTCTCGAGTTATCCTAATCTCATTCTGAATTAAAGAATTCAGAATGAAAGGGTTCGCTTTGTGACATTTTATTTAGGTGCAATCTAAATCATTCTGTTTTCTGCAGATCGAGAGAGCAGAATTTTCATGCCCATCCTGGTTTCCAGTGGGAGCAAAATCCTTGATTCATAGAATTTTAGACCCAAATCCTGAAACTGTAAGTCTTTGTGTGCACTAAGTCATTACTTATTGTGTATATGAAGTTGTACCTTGCCTTTGTTAAATTTAGTAGTAAGGATATGTAACAAGGACATGGACTTTGGAAATTATTTGTTTATGATATGGATACAAGTTGTTGGACAGAAAGACCTCTGAAAACTGAAATGCGATATAACCATGGAATTGACACAGGATTATTGGAAAACAAGTACTCATGGTTTTTGCTTCATGTAGTTGGAAAACTGACCTGGATTTATTGATTTACTTATAACTATACATGATTTCTGAGTTTATTGGATGAAACCTAAGTTTGTCCTTGAGGCTGTGATTGCATTTATTTCCTTGAAATAATGCTCTGCATTCCTAGGTAGAAGAATGCTCATCTAATCCTACATGCGTACTTCGTTCAACACTTTGATTGAGCATGAACCCTCAAGCAAGAAAAATAACATGGTAATATTATGAGGATTTGTTGTATCTATGGGAAAGTAAAATATGGCCACAAAATAGCTAGAATATGTCCCAGAGTAGGTCAAATTGTTTTCAAGTTTCAGATTTCTACCATTCTTCATATGAATGATAGATAATTTCTACTTCAATTTATTAGATATAACTTGAATTCAAACATTGATAGATGCTAGGTTTCCCTTTTGTGGACTTGATTTTCAATTGGTAATCTGAAAAAAACCTTTATTTTAAATTAGATTAAATTGATTCAATGAGAACTATTTTTAGAGTAAAAACTAAACAAACTTTCAGAAAAAACAAAAAAGAAAAAAGAACTCTCCAAAGCCATTTTGGATACAAACTTGACTTTTGTTTTATTTTTTTATCAATAGAAAAGTTAGATATTTATATTTAATCAAAAAAATGAATTAGTAAATTTTTCTAGTTCTCTGATGAACTGGTAGATTTGTTGTTTTGCTGTTTTGTGATAATCTAATGCTTTTTATTCCTGAATCTTCCAGACAAAGGTCTAATTGAAGATTAGCTCTTTTCAAGCTCATCTAAGAGCTATTGAGATTATATGTGCTTTTCTTTTGCGGGTATCTTGACATTCCACTGAACCATTATCACATTTTTTAAACATCTTAATAAAGCTACTGTGATGCTCCGGCATCATAGATCCATATTTTACTGTTTCACAACGCCAGGAAGATGAAATTCTTATATGCACTGACCACCTAATTCTGTCTATTGAATACATGAGCAAGTATGAACATGATAATGTATCATACTCTTCCACTATTTATATTAAGTACCACTTTCTTTGTATTAGCTGTTTATTTGCTGTGTTCATATTTTAGTGAATTTAATGGCTTCTAATGGGTTTGATTCCGGTCATTACTGAGCAGTCTCTTTGTGTTTATGTTGGCAGCGCATTCGAATTGAACAGATCAGGAGCGATGAGTGGTTTAGAAAGGGGTATGTTCCAGTCCGACTTCTTGAATATGAAGATGTTAACCTGGATGATGTAAACGCTGTGTTTGATGATCCTGAGGTTGGTAAGGTTTCCAAATGTATTTTTTGTTTCTTAAATTTCCTGGTCTATGAAATACTGGGAAACAGTCTGTATTCATGCTTTTGCGTTTTATTGCCACTGTGAAATCTTTAATAAGCTGATTCACATCATGTCAGATAATATTACCTATTAAAAAAGAACAATAAACATCCCTATTAGCAGTATTTATTCTCTTAATATCTAATATATTTCAGGTGATGCATTAGGAGCTTTGGTACTAACTCTTTATTTTTGAATTTGTGGAACATTAGGAACAGAATTTTGTCCCAATATGCCAGATTAAATGAACCTCCATAAAAAAAAAGTGTTTCCCTTTATTATGTCTTGACTTTGTTATTACTTACTGATTTTTTATCTATCCTATTATATATAATATGGTAATCACACGAACATATACACTAAAAGTTATAGCAGTGATGCACCGATTTGCATACTTGCATAGGTTCTTTGGATTGTGTTCTCTCTACTGCTCTTTTTCTTGCTTTCATTAGACACTCCAATTGCTTGTGTTGCACTTATTTTCTTTAGAGCTTCTCCTATTATAGACCACCTGTGTACACAGGGTGTGCCACCTTTTTGGTAGGTGCCGCTTAATATATCTTTTGTTTGCCTACAAAAAGAACAAAAAATTCTTTAAAGCTTCTAGTTTGGACACAACCTTGTTTTTGATAAAAGGGATATTTGCTCTAGAATAATCTAGTAGTAAGAAAATTTTCCATTCCATTTAAGCTATGCTTTTAATTAATTGGTATGCCTTCTTCAATAGAAACAGAAACTGTCCAAATTAGATGCCTCTTTAAATGCATCAACCCGTTTATTTTGGATTTTCTATTCTTGACATGCCTGTACTATTGTTTGCTGTAGGAACAACATGCTAATGATCAACATGGAAATGAGGACATGGGTCCTCTGATTCTTAATGCATTTGACCTAATAATTCTTTCTCAGGGCCTAAACCTTTCAGCTCTGTTTGAACGGGGAGAGGTAAGATTTACTTGTATTTTTATTGTATTCCACTCATATATATATATATATATATATAGATGGATATATATATATATATCTGACATCTGGTTTAGCAATCCTAACTAATTCCTAAATTTGAAAATTTTATGTTTCAATGTTCTTCATATTATGGAGCCCTATAACCTACTGCTCATAAGTTCTAATCTTTGTCATTTTTTGCCCTCCTAGTACTCCTGGGCTGTTAGGAATGTAAAAAATATCAGATCTGACCAATGATACTGCAAATGTTACATCTCTATCACAATATTTGATGGAAGGTTATGTTCTCATACAATAATCTGATATATGTTATTTTGCTACCTACTAAGATACATATATATATTTTTTGGCACTGTGATAGGGCCCTGTAAAGCATCAAACACGTTTCGTTTCACAGAAACCACCAAGAGTTGTTCTATCAAGCATGGAAGTTGTTGCACAATCCATGGGTTTCAAGACACATATTCGCAATTATAAGGTACATCTTTAAGTTTTAACGGTCATTATATTGCATTGCTTCTTACTCCAGTATTTCCAACCTTCTGAAAATTTTAAGTGTTAAAATATCGAATCCTTCTCTTATTCCTTCTCTTCACGTCCATCTTATCTTCTTTTGCTTTTCCATTTTAATTGGACAGTTGTCCCACACAGTTGTATTTATTTGTTATGAACTCATTTAAAATGAGATATTTTTTCTTTTCCTCTAAATTTTCAGATGAGGGTGGAAGGCATTTCAGCCAATAAGATGGAACATTTCTCAGTCATGTTGGAAGTAAGTTCCCAGACTGATCCTCCAAACTCCATATCATGACCTTTTAATTTTCACTTTTCTTTCGATAATTGAAACTTCAATACTAATAAGGAGATAGACAACATGGAAAAACAATGGTTTGAATATAATTCATCACCAGTTTTTTGCCACTGCAAGCATATAGGAATACCGATCTGCTACCTTCATTGGACACCATGACCATAAGTATGCAAGAAGTCCTGATAAAAAAAAAATAAGTATGCAAGAAGTCTGCTACCTTCTTCTCAACCCAATGTTCAGTGCTAATAATAGCCATTAAAAAAAAAAAAAAAAAAATCCTAAGGGATCCTTGCAACATGAACAAAGCTGTAGATCTATGCCTGGAAGTCAATTTTGACCTGCCTTCTAATTTTCAGTCAATTGATATATTTCATGTAACAGATTTTTGAAGTTGCTCCCACATTTATTATGGTAGACATTCAGAAAGCAGCTGGAGATGCTGGTGAATACCAGAAGGTTAGTTACTCAAAATTGTTCTCTTCACAACATATCTGATCCTAAGTAAATCTGCTTTTGTTATTGCTCTTCAGCATTTACTCTTCCTGCCAGCCTTTTTGATAAGAAACCTCTGTATGATTGAAAATGACATCTAAGTTACTCTAGACTCTCAAAAGAGTTGCACTTCTCTTTGGTGCAGTTTTACAAGAACTTCTGCAGCAATCTGGAGGATATCATCTGGAAACCACTCAATGAATCAAGCAAATCAAGGATCACCAAGACGAAGAGTAAAAAGGGTTGATTGTTTACTGGAAACCACCAAATCAATCAAGCAAATCAAGGATCACCAAGACAGAGAATTAGATGTATTGAATTGTTTTCCAGAAGGCCAGCTACAAATGCCAAATATGTTCATATATAGGGTCGACCTGTTGCCTTAAACTGTGAAAACTGCTGTATCCTTGGAGGCGCAGATTCCATTGCAGCTTTACCTACACTGCACCACTAAAAAAAAGGAGGAAAAAAAAAGAAGAAGAAGAAACTTTTGCAACTTCTAATATGATTAGTGCCTGTATATCATCTATCTCTATTTTGTGAGTAGTTCATCTCTTACTACTGTAATGCCATTTTGTAGACAAGAGAATAATAGCTGATAGTTGTTATCAAAACGAGTAGAAACCCATGTCTTGCCGGGGTTTAAATGAATGGAGAGAGGTTCGGAATTTTCTTTGAGTTTAATGAGTCGGCTAGTTCCGGTCTCCTTCCAGGTTTGTGGCTTGTTACGCTTGTATGGTTGTACATAATGCTTCCATGTGTTTTTATTTCTGTTGAAGTGTCTGAATTGTCTCTTGTTTTGTGGAAGTCATTAAAAATCCGTTTGAAAGTGCTCTTAGGAAGCCTTTTAATTTTTTTAATATTTGAATTTTTTTAATAAGTCTTAGAAAAGCAACAATTACTATTTCTTTTTTACATACAATTTATGATTTTTTTTACTAAGTAAATAGATTCTAATTAATAATTTAAATATTTTAATGATTCTTTAAATTTTAAAAATAATTTGAAAATAAAAAATTGATATAATTAATTGCGTATTAAATAAAAAAACATTCTAATGTCTATAATCGAATGCTAAAATATTGTTAATAATTATTATATTTAAATTATTATTATTATTATTATTCATTTTTAACAAAAAAGAATTATGTTTTTGGGAAGATGTTATTATTCATATTTTTTTTTAACATATACTAAAATAGTTTTTTTTAATAAAAAATATATTTACCATTTTTTTATTATTACTATTCATATTTTTCTAAAAAAATATATTTATTTTTTTAACTTATTTATAATTACAAAAATATTTTCATTTCTAATAAGACTTGAATTAAGTTTAATTAATATTATATAAATTAAATTTATAATGTTTATACAAAATCAAAATAAAAAATTATTTAAAAAAATTCAAACAATTTGTTTTTAAAATTTTTGAAAATTATTTTTAAAAACAACTTACCAAATATATTTTTTTGTTATTTTCCTTAAAAATAGTTTTTAAAAACTAGCATATGAAAAGATGCCCAAAGCCCTTGTATTTTCTACTCTCTCTTATAGAAAAGAAATAATCACCGATGTCTAAACTTTGGGTATAGATAGGGCTGTCACTGTAAGTGAGGTGTTAGCGTTACCAAGATGGGCAAAGCATAGAGTGAAAGTGGATCCTCCGTTTTCCCTCCACCAGAGTTTATCCAAAACAGATGGAAAGAAGATAACGCATTCCCAGTGAAACTCACCTCTATACCAAAACAAACCACATAATGTAAAATACCCATCCTTTTCTTCTTCTTTTTTTTTCCTGTTATTTCAATGGCGTCTCTGCCTTCTGTTGCTGTTACCCGCACTCCCAAGAGCGAATCTGAATTCCGAAAATATTCCGCCAGTTTTCTTCCCAGCGAAAAGGTAACGGAACCCAATTCACCATGTTTACAACTAATTCTGACGAAGATGCTTCAATTCTGACTTGTATTTGAGTGTTTTTCTTGCTTCTAGGAGCTGAAATGGATGCTCCTTTTTGGGTGCGAAGCAAGAACAGTACTTCCATGATACTAATCTAAGATTGTTGAATTCAACTGAAACGCTTTCAGTTTCAGTTTTTCTTCTTTTTGTGTGTGTGTGTGTGTGTGGTTGATTCAGTCTTTTTCACACTGTAATTTTGTTGAATTTCAGAGCCCGAGTGTCTCTTATCAGCGAAGCACCCAATTAGATGGAGTTTCAGAGGCAAGGTGTCTGGACTTCCGAGAAGCGCTCTCTTTTATAAGAGAAGGCACGAAGGTGGAGTCAGCTTTTTACGTACCCATCTTGCAAGAATGCATCGACAAGAAATTGGTTTCAGACGCGCAAAAGATTCATGCCCACATCGTAAAAACCGGAGCCCACAAGGATGCATTTCTGATGACCTTCCTCGTCAATGTTTATGCCAAATGTGGGACAATGGAGACTGCTCGAAAGGTTTTTGACGAATTGCCTCGCAGAAACGTGGTTTCATGGACGACCCTGATGACGGGTTACGTTCACGATTCAAAGCCGGAGTTGGCTGTCCAAGTCTTTCGAGAAATGCTGGAAGCAGGAGCTTATCCCACCAACTACACTTTGGGAACTGCTTTGAGTGCTTCTTCTGATTTGCACTCTAAAGAATTAGGGAAGCAAATCCATGGTTATAGTATTAAATACAGGATTGAATTCGACGCTAGCATTGGCAACTCCCTTTGTAGCTTGTACTCAAAATGCGGCAGCTTGGAATGTGCCGTTAAAGCTTTCA
This sequence comes from Vitis vinifera, assembly GCF_030704535.1. NCBI lineage: Eukaryota > Viridiplantae > Streptophyta > Magnoliopsida > Vitales > Vitaceae > Vitis > Vitis vinifera. Next base: position 6,417,764 of record NC_081822.1, on the reverse strand, counting down.
GGAGGATAAGGGATAAGAATGTGATTTCATGGACTACAGTTATATCTGCTTGGGGCGATAATGGTGAAGCTGCAACTGGTCTGCAATTTTTCGTTGAGATGCTTTCCGAGTGTGTTGAGCCCAATGAGTTCACACTGACCAGTGCCTTGAGCTTGTGTTGTGTAATGCAGAGTTTGGACATTGGGACGCAGATCCATTCACTGACCATTAAACTTGGGTTTGAATCAAATCTACCCATAAAGAATTCTATCATGTATTTGTACCTCAAATGTGGGTGGATCCATGAAGCCAAGAAATTGTTTGATGAGATGGAAACTATCAGCTTGGTCACCTGGAATGCGATGATTGCAGGGCATGCCAGGATGATGGATTTTGCAAAGGATGACCTTGCAGCACACCAGTGCGGAACTGAGGCACTTAGCATTTTCCTGAAATTGAATCGGTCTGGTATGAAACCTGATCTGTTCACCTTCTCAAGTGTCTTATCTGTGTGCAGCAGTTTGGTGGCCTTAGAACAAGGAGAACAAGTTCATGCTCAAACCATCAAAACCGGGTTTTTGTCAGATGTGGTTGTGGGAACTGCTCTAGTGAACATGTATAACAAATGCGGAAGCATTGAGAGGGCAAGTAAAGCTTTTGTGGAGATGTCTATCAGGACCTTGATATCATGGACTTCTATGATTACAGGTTATGCCCAGAATGGCCAGCCTCAGCAAGCATTGCTGCTGTTTGAGGATATGAGATTAGCAGGAGTTAGACCAAACAAGATTACCTTTGTAGGTGTTCTTTCAGCTTGTAGTCATGCTGGAATGGTTGATGAAGCATTGGATTACTTTCAGATGATGAAAAATGAGTACAAAATCACTCCTGTGATGGACCATTATGCATGCCTAATCGATATGTTTGTTAGGTTGGGTCGGTTAGACGAAGCTTTTGATTTCATAAAAGAGATGGATTTGGAGCCCAATGAGTTTATATGGTCGATCTTGATTGCAGGCTGTAGAAGTCAAGGGAAATTGGAGTTAGGGTTTTATGCGGCAGAACAGTTACTCAACCTGAAGCCAAAAGATACAGAGACCTACAACCTTTTGTTGAACATGTACCTTTCAGCAGGGAAATGGAAGGAAGTTTCAAGGGTGAGAAAAATGATGAAAGAAGAGAAACTTGGAAGATTAAAGGATTGGAGCTGGATTAGCATCAAGGACAAGATTTATTCATTCAAACGCAATGCCCGGTCACATGCACAGAGTGGGGAGATGTATGAATTGTTGGGGAACTTGCATGAGAAAGCAAAGAGTTTTGGATATGAATGGGAAGAAAGCTTAGAGGTGACCGATGAGGAGGAAGATGCTGATGAGGAGAAGGCATTAACTTCCATTGTTTATCACAGTGAAAAATTGGCTATTGCATTTGGGCTGTTGAACACATCAAATGCTGTACCAATACGGGTTACGAAGAGTATTAGCATGTGCAGGGATTGCCACAATTTTATTAGGATCATCTCGTTGCTGTCTGCTCGGGAAATCATCATTCGGGATAGCAAGCGGCTTCACAAATTCATCAACGGACACTGTTCATGTGGAGATTTTGGAACTCTAATCTGATCTTTTTTTTTTTTGCTTCATTTGTTGTTACATGGGCATTCAACACCGGTAATCACCCAATGGGAATAGCTTACTTGATGTGGCCGTTTTACCTTTACCCAGGATGACTACTCTTTTGTAATATTTTTCTCTAAATAGAGCTGTTGCCAAGGAGACATAAATTTAAGGCGTTGTGGTTCAACCACATCAACAAACCCCAAATCTGTTATGAACTTGGTGCTATTTACCTCCCACGAGGACTAATTAAGTCCCCTTTGTGATTTTACAGGGAATTTGAACATCAAGTAGGCAGCATAATCACCAATACAAAAATAGTCCTTTTATTCTGTGCGACAAATCATACGTCGTACATGGATTTGATTCTGAAAACAATCAAAGTTTATACTTTTGCCGGGCATTGGACCATAAATTTAGATTTGTAACAAAGACTTACGGAGTTCATTTAGTTTTAAAATGAAACTCCCAGAAGCTCCTCCTGTTGGTAATCATACGCATTCTTCTAGTTATCATCTCTCCTTGCCTTCAACGTCCGAGAACTTAGAGAGCCACAGTGATAGCCTGCCTGGAAACAAATTGTATGCAGGAACAAAATAAAAGGTGAGAATGGTTAATAGATGTGCAAAAGAGATTTACCAATATAAATAACTTCAAATGTTACAGTTCCTATAATGGAGACTTGCCACTGCTACATTTTTGAAAAATTATGACTGAGAGTTGGAAGATTGAGAGCAAAAGAACCCACTTTAATATCGTATAAAGAATTTCTAACATGTCGATGTTTAGGAAATTCACACATTCACAAGTACAATACCCCTTATGGTTTAGCATGTGCTTCTTACATTTCAACACTAGAACTTGACAATGCTTAAAAGATTCTACCACATCTTGTTGAACGCCATGGACCAAGACTTGTAAAATTCTATATTAGGCTACAGTGGATTTTCTAGGTTTTCAATAGTTGATTTCTGATATAGCCTAAGGGTTAATAAAAAAACATGTCATTCATAAAAGGTAAGCTCAAGATTGAGGACATAGTCCTTGTTAATTAACGTTTATGCCATACATCTCCAGTTTGCAAAATATGAATAATCACAAAATGATAAGGAGAATAATGATGAAAGCTAAAAGAAAATAAGCAGCACCTGGAGAAGAAGAAAGGAACAAGAGGATGAAGAAGAAACCAATAAGAAAATAAGTGGAACACAGAGAGGAAGACAAGTTAAGCTACTTATACAGCTTATGCTGAAGTTAAAAAAGATATAACTCGGAAAAGATTCATGAAATAGTTTAAGTGCCAATGCAGAAAATTAGACCTAGATGTATGTTTAACATCAAAATAGCAAGAACAAGTGAAAAATATGGTATGCTGTACAGCAATCCAAAATAACAACAATGCCTCAAAACTCAACTATATAGGGTTTGGCTAAATAATACTTCTATACATTCATACACATATAAGAATTTAAAACATCAGTTAAAATATCCATCAGTATTTTAAGATATTGATATTTCAGATGGATACATCAACATTTATGACAGATGTCCAATACCTCATCTCTAGATGTGATTTTATTGCTTCAATTCTACAGACAAAATGACAACTATCACAAATGTCTGTTTCGCGATCCAGAGTGTGACATACCTTGTCCTTAAAGACTACTTCAATCTTTATATTTCATTGTTTCTTTCTCAAAACCAATAGTTGGGAATTGTTTTGCATACTCCTCGACCTCATGGCGGAGCTTCGCAATCTCAGATTGAGTTTCGGCATCTGACTGCATGGTTGCCACAAAGTCCTTCAACTTTGTTCCTGGTTTTATGATAATCCAAGATGAGTACAGTAAGCATACAAGTGAAGCAATAGATATTTCTCATTAGACATCATCACAACATAGACAAGATTGACGAGTCTCTAACTGATGGTTACAGAATCAATAACCTTTGCTGTTAGCTTTGATCTTCAAAGCCAACTTGACAGCAGCATCAAATAACTCGGCTACTTTCACAAAATCCTCCTCAACAAATCCCCTAGATGTAAGAGCTGGGGTTCCTGAGGTGCCAACAGAAGAGAGATGACTTCATCAAAGTGAAGTAATTATCTAGCAATCAGTAGAGGCAAGAGAAACAAAGGAGGAGTACACTACCCATTCGAATGCCACCAGGAACCATGGCAGACACATCCCCAGGAACAGTGTTTTTATTGGCTGCAATGTGAACTGATTCAAGAACCTTTTCAACTCTAGAACCATCAATACCCTGTAGAAAGAAAATTCCACAACACATAATTAATTCCATTTCTCATGCTAAAAACAATTTATACCCATCCTTTATATGCGAACAATATTTATCTCAGTTTCTGATAGAAGCCAACTTTCCAAGCTGAGAATCTATAGTGTTTGAAATGCTTTCTATTCATACAATCTACCATAGAACACCCTTTATCAATGGGGTTCAATATTTCTGGCTGCATTCACGTGCAATGGAATACATTCCCTGCTGAGATTCACTTTCATGGAGTTTATTTAGGAATAGAATAAAAACTCTATCAGCATAATGTCCATAATATCCTCAATTATCCATAGTTTTAATGGAAATTTCCTTTAAATATCGCTGAAAATTGTTTCTAAATTTTTTTACAGAATGCAAAGGACATCAACCACCATAATATTTCTACTTGAATCAACCTTATTCCCATCCCCTCTATATAGGGTTAAAAGATAATATTTCTGAAGGGGAGAAACTTAAAACTTGCAGAAGCAAAATGATGCCAAAGCAAGAAGGAACATTCTCCTATTACCTTGTTTTTCAAATTCACCAAGACTAAATGGTTATCAGTTCCGCCAGATACAAGTTCATAGCCTTTCTCTAACAGACTCTGCAACCAAAAAAAAAAGAAGACTTTAAAAGTGTAAACTTCTCCAAAATATCAACAAAATTAACAAGAAAATACTAACTGATAGTGAAAAATGTTAAATGTAACTAGCATAACCAATGAAAATTGGCAAACAAGAAAAACTGCATAAATGTAACTAGCATCAAGGAGCCTTTTACCTGAGCAAATGTTGAGCAATTAGTAAGGACTTGCTCTTGATAAGCCTTGTACTCTGGAGTCATGGCCTACAACCACAGAATAGTCAAAGAAATGAATCAAAATCAGCTTTGAATGAAATGAGATCCAAAAAATTGTATTCCAGTTGGAAATACTTTAGATAAATAACCTGTTTCAATGCAACTGCTAAGCCAGAAATAGTATGATTGTGTGGTCCACCTTGAAGTCCAGGAAAGACAGCCTGATTGATTTTGTCTTCATAGTCATACAACACCTGTAGGATGGAATTCAACCATTGAAAAATGTGTGCCAGATAATTCACTTATGAATTTTGCTTTCAAAACTGAAAGAAACCATAACCAATTGGGGAAAAATGGTACAGGAATAGCAATAGTAAGGGTAAGCAATGCTTGCAGCTAAGGTATCTAAAGCATGAGTAACTTCTAGTGTTTGTTGTCTTTTCATTATTTTACATCAAGACTCACTTCTTTCCCTTGTTTGTTGATCTCTTTAACCCCCTTCCTGAAGAATATCATTGCTCCACGTGGCCCACGTAGAGACTTATGTGTTGTGGTTGTCACAATATCAGCATATTCAAAAGGAGATTGGATAACACCAGCAGCAACCAACCCACTAATATGTGCCATGTCTGCCAACATGACAGCTTTCTGCTTGTCACACACCTGTTAAATCCTAAGAATTTAAAGTTACACGATTTCTAAACATTTAGACTTTAAAATAATAATAGAGAACTTTAATGTTGTGACTATGATGAACGCAGTAGTGTCCCTCAAACCAAAATCTCTTACCTTGCGGATACGTGCATAATCATAAAGACGTGCATAGGCACTTGCGCCAGCAACAATTAGTTTTGGTCTGAAGAGGGCAGCACTTTTCTCCAACTGCAATGAATATTTTTATTTCACAAAGTCAACTTTCATTTTATTTTATTTTATTTGTTTGATAGGCATAAAGTCAACTCTTTATAAACAAAATTGGAAATGTAATTTTGTGAGAAATATATGATATAATGTGCAGAACGAACACTAATTAATCTGCCCCAAACTGAAGAGGAAAAAGGAAAACTATCCATGAAAAAGTAAAATAAGTTTCAATTTTCATACTATCCACATTTCTACATGGCACAGACATTTAGAATTGTAAGCCACTGGAAGGACAAAACAATTCTGATATCATGCATACGAAACTGCATTTTATCTCTTCAACACTTCAAAGTATATTACATATTGGGGTTCAAACAATATTCCATATCATGTCCAACATCCCATGAGAAAAGAAAATCCCCAAGGTATTTTATCATCATAAAATGAAATGTAAAGCACCGTTTGCAAGTAATTATTTCTCCTTAACTTGTAATCACCACATTAAATCATTTGTGAATAATTCTCAGCATTTATGCAAATAGTTTCTGCAGATTAGAGTAGCACAGGACTTCATCATCTTCATGCCAAATGATCAACCTATTTCTGATGTAGAAAATCTTGGCAGAACTAAATTATGTACAAACAGTGTATTCACTATAACTAAAAATGGTAGCATACCATATTTGCATCAATTGGAAGAACTTCCATAGATAGATAGAGAGAGAGAGAGAGAGAGAGAGAGAGAGAGATGTAAATGCACCTGGTCATAGTCAATATATCCAGTTTTTTCATCCAATCTGTATGGCATTGTCTCAAAAAATATAGACACAGCAGATATCTTCTTGGTGTCGGTCTGCAAAATGTTAAAAGAATGATGAAAAGCTAGCACATCAGATACTGAAGACAAGCTTTTATCAAAAAAAAAAAAAGGAAGAAGAAATTATTCCTCAAATTCTTTCCATAGGCATACATAAGGAGCACATCAAACCACAAGAAAAAAATCTAACTCTTAATTGTTACAGAAATTTCCAGGTTAAAAAACCACTAAACCACCTACTTGGAGTTCCTCTAAAATAGATGACCATAAACATGCTACGAGAGCATCAATAAAGTAACAATGTGATAAAATTAATGGTTTATTTATTGGGCTTATTTTTCAAGAACAAAGATAAATGCATGATAATGCTCTCTCACTTGATTGAAAATATATTTGGAGGGAGAGTTTTAGGATTTCCATAGGCCAAATACACATTCACAGACATATTACTCAGCATATATAAGATGACAAACCATGCAAATGTGTGTTATGTGTGTGTATACCTGTAGAATATCTATTGTTTTATTAACTTCTCAACTCTCCAACAAAGTACAGAAATTTCCATTTCAGTTTTCCTGATAAATGCGTTTGCTTAGGAACCATGTGAAAGGCTGAACTCATGAGATGCATAGGAAACAATATTTTTATTCCAACTCAATATTCATGTATATCATTAAAAAGTCTTAAGGATTATGGTTCCTAAGGGGTTTCAAAATTATTTCAATAGAACAAGAAACTGTGGGTGACAACGGAGGTTTCAAGTGGAAGCGATAAAATATGGTAATGAGTATTGCATAAAATACTTTATGGAAGTGCTTTTATTTAGTAGAAAGAGGAACATCATAGGTACTCACATTTTCCTGTATAGAGTGAGTTTTGATGCATAGTTATTTGAAAATTCAAAGATTTTGCTTAATCAATGCCTGACAAATGCACAAGGTAACATTCACTCATCTTCCAACTTTTGGATCATCCAAAATTGTAGAGGTGAACAAACTTATTTCATAATCATCAAATTAGAAACTTCTATATCCAATAGATTAATTTAATAACAACATGCTTGGTATTACAATTACACCATACACCACATTAGCAAGTGCTGATGATTATCAGCATATCCAAACTACAGAGAGTTAGTACTATCATAGAAAGTTCAAGTGCTTCTTTGGTCGCTCCTGAAAGGATTGCATTTTTCATCTCCAAAATATTTGAAAGCACAAAATAACCCACAAAAGATATAGAAACTACAAGAAGTAAGAACTAGGGAGAAAGATCATGGATAAAACAGTAATTAAATTAAAGTTGCAGAGCCAGTCAGAATACACTTGCTTATTATTACTTTCCTTCCACAGTAGTATTTTTATTTATTTTTTGACACTGCACCATGCCTCCCCGTACCTTAAATTCAAAATCTACCAAAAGATTTTATAATGTTCCTTTTTTGATAGGTAAGCTTTGTAAAATTATAAAAAGGATATTATAATGTTATGCATGTAAACACATCACATGTGTCATTTCTAACTATTAGAGGAAAGAAGAAAAGAAAAGCACAAGTCAGAATTGAATCCAATAAAATTTGTCTTGGTTAATCACCAAGAGCAGGACACCATGTTCAAGTTTGGCAGGCAAAAGTCTTAATTGAAGGAACTCATAAGCACCTGATAACCATGTGAAAGATGCCCACCATGAGGAAGATCAAGTGCCATGATTCTCTCATGAGGTTTTAATAATGCCGTGTAAGCTTGAAAGTTGGCAGGGGATCCAGATAATGACTGCACATTGACTGCCAAAAAAAATAAATAAATAAGCTTTAAATAAAGTTGGTGTTCAGAAATATGTCTCTTTACGTGGGAGCGGACAAATAGATAAATGATTTAAACAAAAAATAAACGTGGCATGGAGAAACTCTATGAATGTTACAAATTCAAATCCATCAAACCAAAATCTTCTGACTTCCTCCCTGTATCCAGATATGACATTATTCAACAAGAAAATCATACAAAAATGAAAGGATAAAGCTAACATAATTATAGTTTTAGTGAGTTGGTAATGTTATCTTCAAGCACAAAGAATTAGCAAGCTTCCTAGTTCACTTCTCATCCAAACCAGTCAGAAAAGTATGGACAACAAATTTCCACATATGAAGCAGTAATTTTATAGATCTCTGATAGTTCAACACCTGAGCAGTCACTGTAAGACAACTGACCAATCTAAATCGCTAGATGGTCCCACCACCTAACCAGTTCCTCCTATTATTGTACTAGAAGAACTTATTCACTTAGTCCCACAACCCATATCCAGCAACTCATTTCTATTAGTAACAACAGAAAGAAGAAGCAATAAATAAAGGCCAGTTATTTTGACAAAATGTAATATTCAAAATTGGTCAAGGCAGCAGAAAGTCAATACCATCCTTTAAGAATAATTTAACTGGAACACTATTGTTTCCTGCTAACAGGGCCACTCCTTTCTCAAAATTAGAGTCTCTGATTATATAAACATGCAGTCATTGCATTGATCTCAAGCTATTTTTCAGTTAAAGTCTCCAAAAAACTGAAGTGCAGTATAATGCAATTGTTGCAGTAAACATCATCAGCTAACTGAAAGAAAAGAAAGCAAGCTAGGATAAATCAAATGCCCGGTTCGTTTACCTCCCCATTTTGCAGGGTCCAACTGGAAAGCTTCTAATGCACGCTTCTGACATAAGGACTCTGCCATGTCAATATACCTGAAAAAATACAAATCCAATATTAGCTTTATTATTTAATTATGAAAATAAAAGGTGATCATCCTGAAGAATAATATGAGCAACAAAGTGGAAAGGAAATTGAAAGTAGCTCCTCGTACTCATTTCCTCCATAGTATCTCGCACCAGGATACCCTTCACTATATTTATTAGTCATGACTGATCCAACGGCTTGCATTACAGATACCGATGTGAAATTTTCTGAAGGAATGAGTTCCAATCCCTACATCAAAAAATTCAATTCAAAATCGTAATGTAAGCTTCAAATCAAAGTCCACAGTCCTCTGCAAATGGTGATCCCAAAAAATTCTGAACTCAAAACAATTCCAAATTGTGTTATTCCAAATCATATTCAATATTTCAAATTTAACAAAAAGATCACATCAATTATATCTCTGAAATATAAAGAATAGTTGTCTAACCAGAAAGATTAATCCATTAAAAGAAAAAGGATTGGTCATACACCTTCCATTGCCTCGCTTTCTCGAGCTCAATGATGTCAGCGATTTCCGGATCAACAACCTCAAGCGGAGCATTCAATTGTTTTGTCCACTGAAATCAAAAGTTTTAAACCATGAATTCGAATGAAACAGAAATTCAAAATCTGCCAGCTCTACAATGAAAGGAAACCCTAAAGAATCCTAGATCTTGTGAGAAAGAAAATGCATTTATCAAAAAATTCTTATCATTATTACATCGGAGAACATTATAATAGAAATTAAGGAAGATAAAAAGGAATCGCTCACAGTAATACGAGATTTCTCTTTTTCGCAGACAACTTCGTTCGGGAGAGATGACTATGAAACAGATCACACGAAAAACACGAAGACAAAGAGAATAACAAACAATCAGAGGTCTGCTTCAAATCACACAACATCAACGAGTTTGAATGTATAATATATAGAAATTCAAAAGAACACCATGTAGTAAAGGGAACCGCCATTGATAAGAGGCCCAATCGGCTTCTTGACGGAAGAGGCGAGTCCGCGAAGCGCCATTGCCATCTCTCTCTTGCTCAGCTTGCTATTGGGCCTTTCTCATAAGAGGTAGTGGGATGGGGTTGGTGGCGATGGTGATTGTTAAAACAAAAAATTATATTAAATTTATAAATAAATAAATAAATAAATAAATGGAACCACCTAAAAATAGAGTAGTCACTAGTCACTGCTAATTTTTGTTGAATCCTGATTGAAGGGCTTGTCTCATCTTAATGGCCTTGAATTTATAATTTTCTAAAGCGTGGATTTAAAGTCATGCCTCAAAATGAAACCCACATATTTGGTAAATGTAAAATCTTAACTAACTGGATTACTTTAATTAATAAAAATCACACTAATCTTTTTCATATACTTTCAATATAAGATTAGAAAATTTGAGACAGAAAATGAGGAGAATATGTATACGAAAAGTTGTTACAAATAAATTAAGGGTGTATTTGATAAGAAAATAGTTTTTTATCATCTAAAATTAAAAAATAAGAAAACAACAAAAAAAATAATTTTTTATTTTTTGTTCTTAAATAATAAAGAACGTGTTTTTAGATAACAATTTATATATTTTTAATGTTTTTAATTATTTTTTAAAAACTATTTTAAAATATAATTATACAATCATATAAAATGATTAAAAATAAAACACTCCTTATCAAAATTATTTTTAAAATATTAAAAATATTTCAATTCCCAAATAAATTTCTTTTTCATAAAATATTAGAAAACAATTTTAAAAAATTGTTTTTCAAAATTATTCTTAAAAAATAATTATCAAATATGGTCTAAATTATTATGTTTGATATATTTCTTTTTTATTTTTTAAAATAAAAATTATAAAATTAAGTAAACTATTTGAATACATTTTTAAAAAATTTAAAGAGAGAAAAAATTTTCACTTTCACAAATCATTTAAAATTTGAAGAAAACAAAAAGAAATCATATATGTTTTATTTTTATATAAAAATTATTATATTTATAAAAAGATATTTTAAAATAAGAAATAATAAATATAAAATATTCCAACGCATTTAAATAATATATATTTTTCTCACACTTTTGGATTTATCCAAAGACAAAAGGAATTTTTTTAAAAAATTTTTTTTATTAATTTTCACCAACTAACTGGCAAGTTTAAAGTTTTTCTTTTCTTTTGTAATTGTCTAATTGATGATATACGCATGGGATTAATTTTCAGAAACCGGACAAGATTCAAACATTCCATTAAAGACAAAGAATGTTTTTCTTAATTAAAAAAATTAAATCAAAATATGGTAATCAACTTAAAGGGAAAAGTGCTGCCGCCAGAGTAGCTGTTGTCTCCCGCGCGGCTTCCAAGGCAAGCGGCGTTTGTCCAATAAAATTGTTTGGACGAGGCGCCAAAACAACCAAAAAAAAAAAAAAAAAAAAAATTGGAACAAGAGAGTTTTGACCCAAAATGAAACATTTAAAAAAAAAAAAATTACATAAAGCAAACCGATTTTCAAAATAATGTCCAATTTAGTGCGCTTGTATCACGTAGGTTATCACATCATAAAATCGTAGTTAGTGACTATAGTTTTATTTTTTTTTAAACGATAAAAACTATAGTTATCAACCATGATTTTAACTTTAAGTTTAAAATCATAGTTGTTAATTATAACTTTGACTATTTTTAAAGTAATCAACAACGGTTTTAACTTTAATTTATATATATATATATATATATATAAACTATGTTGTTTGATTTAAAATATTTAATTTTAATTGATCTCATTATTTAAAAAATAGTAATATATAGAATTAAATATCTGATGTCTTTAATTTGATATAAAAATATTTTTGTTTAATTTTATTAAAATAATTGATACTATACTTAATATAAATATAATTAGTTATAAATATACTATTTTATACCCTCATAATGAATAATATAATATTATTTTGTAACTTTGTTCAAAAATTAAAGCTATGCATTTGTACAAAATATAATGACTTCCATTGGGTAAATATGATTGGAAAATTACTTAAATACAACAAAAATATTTTTTTTTCCATTTTTTTCCTTTCAAAATGGAATGGAAAAGCTTAAAGTTTTAAACTTAAAATGCCAACCTAATAGAATTTGTTTTTTCACTTCTTAAAATATAGAATTCTAAAAAGAAAATACATTTGTTTTTCCAATCAATTCACTATTTAGTTTAATTGTTTTGGTAAATCGATGAAAATGTTTTTGGAATATTTTTGTAAATTCATTGAGAATAAGAAAAATGTTCCTTATTGGGTACTAACGAGAGTTTTGGGCAAAAATGATTTCTTTAAAACAAAAAATTCATAAATTAATTTTATTCTCATAATAATTTTCAAAGTGATGTGTGTCTTATTCATGTGGGTATTCACACCACAAAACTGGTAATCACGATTTTTGAATTTTTTAAAAAATAGTCAAAATAGTAGTTGGTAATCATAACTTTAAATTTAAACTTAAAACCAATTTTTTAAGTTTAAATTTCAAATCATGTGAATGTTCAAGTTATTAAGTAGTATTAGTTTAAGAATTATTTTGATTGGAGGTTTAGACTGTAATTATTTTTTAATGCATTATTTTTTCTATATCAATATAGTGTTGTTGTTATATGTAACTAATTAGTCATAATTATACTTAGTTTAAATTTAAACCTAAAACCAATTTTTTAGATTGTCGGATTGCTATATGTAAGTGGTATATAATATCACACATATATAAGTTCAATTTAAGTTTAAAATTTATCATATTTTCATTTAAATATATAATAATTCGTTCATAATAAAAAGTTAACAATACAATACAAATGAAAATAAATGCAAAAACTAAAAAATAGTCCTCAATGAGTGCCACATGATGGGGTCTTCCTCTTTCTCTGTGGATGCCTACGATACAAAGACATTTTTGTCGAATCTATCTATGCAATCTATCATGTCTCATAATGTATAGGTTGAGATGAAACTGATGGAGGCAAGACTCAACATTTACGTGGACCATGTCGTCGCCTACGTGGGCATACATCTAACTGTGTAACATGTGTAAGGGTATGATGCATGGTAGTCTCTATGGGAAGAGGTGTAGGTAATGGTAAGGTGATAGATGGTGAGGTGATCTCAAGTACAATGATATCTGATATGGTAGCATCTAAGAGATGTGATATAGGAAATGGAAGAATGACATCTGATGTAGTGGTAGCTGGTACAATAACATCTGATATAAAGAACTCGAGAAGAGGAGATATAAGTGATGATAGTGTGGTGACATGTGGTGATGGTAGATTAGTTGATAGTGGGGTAGTCTCTAGTGTAGTGACATAAGGTATAGTGTCATATATGGGAGAAAATACAAGAAATGGTAGAGTGGTATCTAATACGACATGTTCTAAGGGAGAAGGTCTCGGTGAAGGTGATGGTAAAGGTGAAGGGGGAAGTGTGGAAGCCTCAGGTGCAAATGAGGTAGATGATGTGGATGGTGCTAACATGGTCTCGGGTGGATGCACAGATCGTCGAGGCTGTCGACTAACTCGCCCACCATCTCGCTTATTACATCTCCCTCGGCCTTAAATAAGTTGCATCCTAACTGTAGTGGCTGACACATGTGGTCTCATGGATGGGTCTGATGATGTAGGCGACTGACAGACTGAATGTATGCGATGCCCCTCTCCAATAACATGCAAAATATCAATAACAATCCGATGAATGTCGCCTGATGCACTTGAAGTAGGCCCAACATATTGACTAGCAATCTCAACCATACCAGTGATCTAAAAAAATAAGAAAAATAAAACAGATGAAGATGATTTTTTGTTAATTATAATTTAATAAACCATTTCTAAATTAAAAAATCTTACCAACAATTGAGTAGTTGTTGTTGTACTATGATACCTTATATGATCTCTATGGAGAGGGAGTGTGATCAAACGTCGTGTAATATGTCGGTACCACTCCATATATGGATCATGAAACTGCATACCACCTGTCATTGGTGGTGCTATTGCAATACACTCCGCACGACTAGCCCATAATGTTATATATTGTGCATGGAATGCCCCCCAATCATACTTATGTTGTCCTCACCTATCCACAGAATGGAGGTCTTGCTCTATGGAACAAGATGGAGGTATCCCTGGTTGGAGGCCAAATTGTCACAACATTTGCTTTGGTCGATGCCACTCGCCAATGTTAAAGTAGATAAGATGTGACATCGTTCGCCAAATCTCCTAGTCTGCTAAAGATATCGCTGGAAGATGGACAACTAAGTCTCTCATATAAGGCTCCCATAAAACCTGTTAAAATCAACATTTGACATTAATAATGTTAATGTTTATATGCTTAAAAATAGCACATTACATCTTATATGTACTTGGTCATGGGCCTGTGCATCTAATTGGTCTCGATAAAATGTCAACACACATGATAGGTTTTGAGCCCATGATAAAAGTACTTTCCACCTACATCCTAACAGATCAGCTGGTAAACCCTCGTCTAACAATGCCTCATCCTGTAATCCTTGGTCTTCATCCAATAATCCATGGTGTACCCTAATAGGACCCTCAATTGGTAAATCATCGGCTACATCATGATCTAAATGTTGAACTGCTGGAGGGGCTAGTGGTCGACCAAAATTTGGTCGACCCACGTGGAGTCTATCCCAAGGCCATAATTGGAAAAAATGTAACATTAAAATCTTATTTAAATTATAAACTTGAAGCAATTAGAAATTATAATCTTATGTGAATAATTAATTATACTTGTAATAGTGTGACACATCCAGCAATATCGGTGACACCATCCAAACTCGTTCGACACAACTCCTTATATAGGTGTGCTAATACCGCACTGCCCCAACTATACATAGATGTCTGAGTCAAGTCTCTAAGCAGTGAGAGATAACACATATGGATGTGGGTACCCTTCTTGTCTGTAAATAGTGTTGAACCTATGAGTGCTAATATGAAAGCTCGTGCATACCACTCTAATGTGGCATCATCTGAATCAATTAGTGGATGAGAGAATTGGTGACATAGTCATCGTGTCGATATCGTTAATTCTTTAATCTCAGATGTAGGGGAAGTCACACCTAAAAGTTCATAACATAGCAGTGACCAATCTATGTCACATGTGCCAGTGATGGGAAACCCATGAATACGAAGTCCTAATATGATAGCAACATCCTATAAAGTAATGGTCATCTCCCCAACAGGTAGGTGAAATGTGTGTGTTTCTCAACTACACTAGTGATCAGTCCCCAATCTAGTGTAATGTGTCCAATACGGTATACACCATAAAATCCAGATCGAATAATATAAGATTGAAGACGAGAATCCATCTCCTACTCCCACTCCCACATAAACCTATATATATGTTGTCGACAAGTCAAAACTGAAGCAAACTGTAAAAATACAAATAAATCATTTTAGATAACAAACTCCAAAATTTTTCATTCTTTAAAGAGATATTATGTGCTTTCATATACATACCTGGCCAGAGTCAACTAAATGAGACCTATGTCTATCTTGTAAAACCAAAACAAATGTAAGTAATGGATCTGGATCAGAACTATGTCCTCTATACTTCATATCTATAACAAAATTGTGAAGATAAATAAATAATACTTATTGTTTTTAAATAAAAAAATATTTATAATGGAAAAGTTTTAAAAATTTATGGAGTTTTCCCTATATTAAGTATATATCAATTTGATAAATTTAAGTAGATCAATTCATTTATGACCAAAAAACAAATCATACTAGTCTAAATTAAAATTAGAAATACAAATACAATGGAGTATTTTGTTAACATTTTTAATAGAAAATTTCAAAATTTTGACAAAGTTCCCCTGTAGTATGGACATTATTCCAATACAAATAACTTGATTATGCAAACA
Organism: Vitis vinifera; assembly: GCF_030704535.1. NCBI lineage: Eukaryota > Viridiplantae > Streptophyta > Magnoliopsida > Vitales > Vitaceae > Vitis > Vitis vinifera. The sequence continues at coordinate 6,401,785 of NC_081822.1, read as the reverse complement.
ACATCAATATTTATAATCAAACTAAAACCAATAAATAAATGTAGTATCATAGTAGCTTACATCACAATATCCAATAAAATTACATGCATACATCACACGGTTTAATCAACTCTGTTACTGTTTTGACAAGAGCAGCAATTGTGGCTACTTTGTTTGCATAACCCACATGTAATAGAAGTCTTGCCCTCTCTAATATCATTTCATTATGCAAACGACTTGATTTAGGTTGTCCATTTGATACACGTTTCATCGACTTAAAAGACACGATAATTGAACCATCATAAGGAGGCCACTCATATACATTGAAAATAGAATGAACAAGGGTGCCCAATCATTATAGTATGATTGTGTATTGTAGTAGTGTTGAACAAGTGGTCTAAAATCAACTGAACAAAAATGACATGTTGCTAGAATATGGCTACATGGGAATCCATATATGAGTGTTTTACCACATGTGCGCAGATGCTCATGTAAGTTGACGCAATATGTTCGACCACCAGTTGAGTTACTCTTAGTACTCCCTCTACTAGTCTTCACATAGAATTGTCTTTGGATGTGATCATATAAAACAATCTCATGAGATCCGCCTTAACCACATTTGCCTTAATCTTAACATCAACATATGGAGTGTATTCCTCATTTGAAGCAAGTCGATTAGTACCTTGTTCCTTTCTCATATCAAAGTAGATATTTAGCCGAAAAAATATCAATTGAACCAAAATAGTTACGGGTAAGCTATGAGCCCCTTTAAGCACACTATTGAACATTTCTGACATGTTTGTAGTCATGATGTCATACTTTTGACCTCCGTCATGAGAGAACGCTCATTTCTCAAAAAAGATTGCTTCCAACCATTGTTATACAACTGCATTAATCCTCCAAATTGTGTTCATATGTTTATTGAATTTTTCAATCTTAGCTGCTAAGGTTGCTTTGCACATCAAATTTTTCAATATTTTATCCTTGAATCGAGTCATAAAATTTCTGGCAAGATGACACATACAAACCCTATGATATATGTATGGCTCAGACCAACTAAGATGAACATCGTTCATTGTAGCCATAATGCCTGGATGTCAATTTGATATAACACAAAGTCCCCTCCAATGAGTTACTGTAGTTCTAATACATGCCAAAAAACATCCCCAACTATCAATATTCTCACCCTCTAATAGGGCAAAAGCCAATGGGAATAACTGATTATTTTCATCACAACCCATAATAATCATTAAAGTGTCTTTATACTTCCCATACAAATGTGTATCATCAATATTGAGTACAGGCCGACAATGTTTGAATCCTTCAATAGATTGATGAAATGTCCAAAAAACTCGTTGAAATATCTCTATATTCTCCATAATATCAAGAAATGTTTTTGAAATTATAACACATCCTAGATTCGTCTGCTTTAAGGCAATGAAAAAATATGGTAGCTCTGCATATGACTTATAAAAATCACCAAATAAGTTTATAAGTGCTTTAAGCTTTGCTTTAGATGTCTTTTTGTATGATATTTGGTATCCGAATTTCTCCACAATACTTGCTTGAATAGTAGCCACTGACAATGTGAATTGTACCTTAATCATTCACTGGATATGAATAACAGTCAAGTTGGAATCTAATTGTTGATAGTCCCAATTCAAGCAGGGATTTACACATTTGTGCAAACCATTGTATTTATTGATTGCAAATAAAGTTGTACCTTTTACGCCCATAGCACAAAGTTTCCATGGACATTGAGATTGCTCAACCTTCTTGCATCTTAAGACGAACAACTTTTTAGTTGATGAAATAACAACGTATTCTTGGTGTGCACTAATAGAGTACAACTTCGCAGCATGTTAAATATCTGTTTTTGAATTAAAAACTTGGTCAACCATGAACTCTCCACTTGAGTTTCCAATATCAATGTTCCCCTATGGGGCCTGGTCACTTAAAACGACATTACCAATGTTTTCTACATTTTCAAACTACAAAGATGGTGTCGAGTGATACTGAACAAGGGAAAACTCCATTAGGTCCTCAGGATTTGGGTTATTTGACATATTACAACCTTCCCAATCCACGAAGACATATCTCTCTTGTTCACTTTCCATTGCTTCGTGAAGAGCTAAGAAAGATGAAACAACATTAACATTATTGTTTTCCTCATCCCTAAATTCGAATACCTCATGGCCATCATGTTGAACATCTTCTGCTCTCTCACTTTGATCATCACCTTCTTGGGATTCACATTCTTTTTCATTTTCATTTGCTCTACATTCATAAGTCATTGCAACTGGGGCACTACTAGGTCCACAATCATACTCAAATTCCTCAACATTATTATTTTCTCCGAGTATGTTAATAATCAATGAAAATAATAACAAGTCTTTGTGTTTTGAACTTAACATACTTGTTTATTAAAATAATTACAAAAACACACATACAAGAATGTTCAAGAGAAATTGCATATAATCTTTTAACACGTGAATATACAATTATAAATAAAACACCTTCTTACACATTAGGGGGGAAAATATAAATCACTTCATAATAATAATTTTTTTTATTTAAATAGTTATATATGATACAAATATATTCATAGATAAATATTTGATAAAATTTTTATTTAAAACTTAGATAGTGGGTTATAAATCAATAAATGTTTGGCTAAACAATTACACGAATTTCAAAATTAAATAAAAAATAATCCACCAATATGTTTTTTTTTTGTTGATAAAATATCATATATTAAAATAAAATTAAATATTATCAACCATTAAATAATATATAATTTAAATAATTATGTTGTTATTCATAAATCACTTGATATTTGATTAAACCTAAAAGTTGAAAAAAATTTTAAATCTCAAAATTAAATAAAAGATAACTCACCACAAAAAAATATATTAATAAAATATCAAATACACAATTATAGAAAAAAAATCATTTATATATATATAAACATTATTTGAATATTAAAAATGAAAACAAATAAACATTTTATAAATCTATTTAATATTAATTTTAATTATAGAAAAAAATCATTTATAAATTAATTTTAATTTTAATTTATAAATCTATTGAATATTAATTTTAATTTTAATAAAATTGATGCCATCAGAATGGCCCTTCTCAAATCAGCCACCAATCATCAAATGTAGACTTGTAACCTTATTGGTGTACTTGAGGTGAAATCGTGCTTTCCTTTTACCTAGCTGAAACAACTCAATCATTTCTCTTGTTCTTGTTGTGGATTACGCCAATTGGTACAAGGTAATTTTGGGAGTATGTTTGTGGCCTTGCAACAAATCTAGGCATGAACTCAACTGACCCCTATAACTACTTAACTATCTTGTCTTCTCATAGTTTTGCTCAATATTTTATTTTAGCTTCAATTTTTTTTTGTTTATTTAACCATGTATCCGTGATTTTTTCTGGAATTTATAGGATATCAAAGGCGAAGTTAACTTGGGTGCTACTAAAAAATCTTTGCCTATGGATCCATCAATTTATGGGCCAGTAATTTTGTAATCAAAATTAGGACTAGGTGGTGCAGGTAACATTGTTTTACCCTGCATAAAAACTAAAAGATATTTTTATATGAGCATATTTTTTGTGCTACTATGAGTAGAATAATGATTGATGTTATTTCCTCTTTTGTAAATACCATATGGGTCCATAGTGGTGTTAGTGGAATAACATAGAATAAATTGGACACCTTCTATTTTTGGTTGAGACAAATGGCAACAACTAAAAGTTAATATAAGAGGAGGGCTAATGGCCTTGATTTAAGGCTTGAAAATCTCATATGACAGTTTCAAGATTATTTATGGTTTTTTCTTGTGAGGTTTTTTAGTCACTTAAATGTGTTTAATGGCCTTAATACAGTCTCATAGATGCTTTTATCTTCTAAATCTTGTCAGTACTAGGTTTTATGTATTTAATACAGTCTCATAGTTGTTTTTATCTTCTAAATCTTGCCGATTTTCATATGTTCCACCCATAAACATTGCTAGCTTATTATGAGCCTAACAAAGAATTAAAAATAAGGTTTTCAACTTGTGGTTATAGCAAATCAAATCCCAAGAATAGCCGAACAGAGTCTAAATCAAGTAGAGTTGAAGTATTGAAAATTTTAAACTTTGTAGTTTGAGACTTCTTAAAGGATACAAATAATGTCTTAAATCTCTAGACTAGAACTTGCTCATGATGACTCTGTTTTAATCCTCATAATTTCCCTTTTTCTAGCTCTATCTCCCACCACTGGATCATATTCCCGAATTTTAAGGTCAACCAAACAATAGGGAATTTGAAACCCACCAAGTAAGAAAAATATCATAACATTCAGGACCACTAATGAAGCCCACTAGCTTTATTTTATTATAGAGAAATGGGTCCATGGAGTGACTCACATTGTAGAGAAAATTCTGATATTATTTTCTAGAGTTCTATCCCACCCAAATGATAGATCAAACATGCACGTTTTAGCATTATTTTCCTCTGTTTTCTAGGCAACCAAACATTCCTAGAATTTGGAGAATGATGAAGAAATCGAAAACAACCCCACACCTTCAATTTCCTAGCTTAAGATAAAACCCTATTCATTGGCCCTTGAAAAGTGGAGTACTCCTATTTTTTTATATTCCTATAACAAAAATCAGCGCTCGTCCCCTTCATTTTTAGAGTTCTTCATTTTTGGAGTTTGTAACTGTGGTTCCCTTCATTTTTGGTATCTTTAACAAAAAAAATTGATGGCGGCTCCCCATTCCATATCCATTTTCTTTACTAAAACAAAACATTTTTCTTTCTATCAAGCTCACAATGAAAATAAAATAAAAAACCAAACACATCTTTACCAAGCTCAAGATGAAAATCAAATAAGAAACCAAACACATCTACAACAACAAACTAAAATACGTGAAAACCAAACAGATTTACAAAAAAAAAAATTATGTTAACTGAAAAAATCATAAATCTTACTTGACCGATGACAGAATAAGATGAAAATTTGAAAAATATTGAATTTGAGCCAAGAATGAATCAAAGACAACCAGATGCAATGGGAAAGACGAATAAGAAGACAAAACCATAAATGTAAGAAACCTAACCGAAAATGGAAAGAAACTGAAAAGGATTCAAAACCGTAGTTGGTAACTACGGTTTTGACTAATTTAAAAAAAATTCAAAACCGTAATTGGTGACTACGGTTTCTTGACCTGGACTTCTACGTAGCACAGACCCACTAGATTGGACATTATTTTGGAAATCGGTTTACTTTTTATTTTTTTTTTAAATATCCTATTTTGGGTCAAAACTCGGCACAAGAATCGTATTTAAATATTTGGTGGGGCTCGTGGATCTCATGGCGACTTAAAACCTTATAGCTAATTGTTTTCGAAAATAATTTTTAAAAAATAATTTTTTATAACCGTTTTTTAAATTTATTCTTTAATTTTTATAAAATAAAAATCAAGAAAAGTGAGATTTGATTTATTGATGAAAAAAAACCCAAATTTTTTTAAATTAGTATCATCTTCGTTTATTTAAAAATAATTTGAAATACATACATTTTTTAATGAGTCATCCAATTATTCATAAAAATGTTCATTTACTTGTCATGTCATCCAAATCAATTGACAATTAGACTCTTTCATATAGATATTTCCCTTCCTTTTAGATATTATTATTATTATTATTATTATTTTATTTTTAGATCATTTGGGATTTTTTTTCTCTATAAACATTATAAAGTAAGAATTTGAAAAAAAAAAAAAAAGAACTTATTCTAGTATTAATAAATTAGAAATAAATTCATGTGCTTGATAATAAATAAACCAATAATAAATTTATATTTATTATATAATATTAATAATTATTTAATATAATATAGAATAAAATTTTTTGTAAGAGTTTTTTACATATAAAATGTTTTCTCATATTCTTGATAATAAATTTATATTTATTATATAATATTAATAATTATTTAATATAATAGAGAATAAAATTTACTGTAAGAATTTTTCACATATAAAATGTTTTACAATATGGTTGTACTTTGATATATAGTATAAAAATAAATAAATAAATAAATAAATATTTTATATTAAATAAATTAATCATAATTAAAATAACTATATATTATTAAATTTACTATTTATTAATTAATAAACAACCTTATTACTTTTTGAATTGGTAATTATGATTAAATAATATTTATTTGACAATACATTCCTCTTAAAATTTTACAAAATAGAAAAATATTACTCCTATTTAAATAAGATCTTTTTTTTCACAATATTTAATAAACTTTTAGAAAACTAAAATAAGAATTTTAGGATGTATTTGTTTTTAGAGAAAAAAACAATCCCAAATAATAATAATAATAATAATAATAATAATAACAACAACAATAATAATAATAAAATATCTAAAATGAATGGAAGCATATATATATGGAGGAGTCTAGTTATCAATTGATTTGAATGATATGATAAGGGTATTTTTGAGAATAATTGGTATGTATTTCAAATTATTTTTAAATGAATAAAACTAATACAAACTTAAAAAATTTGAGGTTTTATATATATATATTCATATTAGTGATTCAAATCCCATTTTTCTCATAAAAATATGTTTGGAACCTAATATTTTTAAATATATTTTAATAATAATTTTTGTATTTAATGTTTTATTTTTAACCATTCTATATATTTATATAATTATTTCTTAAAACAACTCCCGTAAAGAAAACAAATGAAAACAATAAAAAACAATTAAAAGATATATTCCCTTTTATTTTTGTATCCCTCATATTTATAAAGTTTGGGACTTCACTTGTAGTAACAGGGAAGAAATAGTCGATGGGAGAATAGGGTTGCACATTGAGGTTTTAAAGATGGAATGACACTTTACCCTCACTTATTAAAAAAAGATCATTTTGTCCAAGGTCATATGGAAAGCACATGTCATTCCGTAAAAAAATTAATATCATGATTCAAAAAATGCACATTACATGTAATTATAAGACATATTTCGAACTTGAACTGAAATGTATATGACATGGGAGGTAAAGTGTAAAAACTAAAAAGTTGCACTTTCAAGAAGTACATTGGCTTAAAGTACACAAATCCTACGGCACGTTCAAATATAGAATATTGGTAAGGAAAATATAAGGGTAGATATGTACTTGAGAATTAATGCTACAATTTAAATCAGGGAAAAAATGTTTCCTAGGTTGATTTGAACCAAAATGACAAAGACCATCTGGACATTGTTTTAATCTTTTTTAAAGCAAATCATTGTGTAGTTATTTAAATATATTTCGTAAGAATATGTTCAATAATAAATGTCATAAAAAGAATTTTAGAGGGTTTTACTAGATTTATTTTTAAGATTTTATTATTAACATTTAAAATTATAGAAAAGAATAAGTTTATGATTATGATTTCAAAAACAATTAAGATTTTAATTTTGAAAAATAAAAATTATAAAATAAAGGTGGAATCAAACAAGGGTATAAATATAATGATATATTTTAAAAAAATTATTGATTTTTTTGCTTAGTGCCCTTCTTGCTTGGTTTTAGGAGGAAAAAAATTGCATGTCTAACAATAAATATTTTGAAAAGATATTACTGGTGAGATGACATAAGTTTGAAGTTCCTTTAAAAAAACAAAAATAAATTTATTATTAAATTCTAACATTTATAAAATAAAAGTAAGTTTAACAAACACATCTTTAAGAAAATAATTGCAATTTTAATTTTAAGAATGAAATTTACAAGATAAAAGTCCAACCAAACAACACTTTAATAGTTTATTTTAAAATTTAAATAAATGGATTTGGAGCAGATTTGAGATTTTTTTTAAAACCTGGATGGGTTTGAATATTGTCTTATCCGATCTCACCCCACCCCAATTATATATAAAATTTAATTTAATTTAATTTAGTTTTTATTTTTTTATTTTTAATATATATAATAATAATAAAAAATATTTTTAAAATAAGTTATAAAAATTATAATATTTTAATTATTTATAAAATATTTTTATTTTAAAGCAATTAAAAGGATTTTAAATAATTAAAAAGCTTTCAAAAAAAATAAAAATTAAACAAGCACGGTTGGGTGGGCATGGATCTAGACCGTTTAATATTTTTAATAGGATGGAAATGAGAAATACTTTAGATAAATAGAATGAAATTGAGATGGATACACCTATCCCAAACTCGTTCCGTTATCATCGCTGCTTAACACTATAATAATCATGAAAATAAAACTGTTTCTAACGTTATTTAGGAAGCATAGTCGTATTCCAAACAACGACGTACAATATAATTTCATTTTTTTTTTTTTCCTTCTTGGATTTCATTGAAAAGACATCCATATTATACCAAAAGCCAAATTCTTATTCAATATTTAGTGGATTAACGTGAAAAGCCCGCTATGATGTTGCTTTAGTGCATACCCGTAAAGAAGTGGACGACGCTTCCAACTGTGTGATGTGTGAATGCAATAAAGAAAGCGTTTTCCTGGAGTTGGTCCAAAGGCAAAGCTCGTATTATCATATACTGGGCGGATGGAATCTGCAATTCAAATTGAAAGCTCCGTGCCGGATGGAATCCAAATTTAAGGATTTCTTTTCACAATAGAATCTCAGGAAAGTTAATTCTTAGTTAAAAACTTGACCTAATTTACGGTAATATGCAGCAGGGCAGCTAAGTTGCAAAAGCATAAACAGAAGGCAACAAAGCAGGAATAGAGACAGTTTTCTGGCTCGCACAATGCCAATAAATAACTGTCTCTGCGGTCTCCAGTTTGTAACAGGAGAACAATATTCCACACCGTGTCTAGTTCTCTTCTCTGTCGATCCCCATGGGAAGTGTGGAAATTGAGGCCCCTCGGGTGAATACACTAGAAAATGGAAACATCAACGAAGACGAAGAGTCTCCTATAGAAGAAGTCCGATTAACTGTACCCAACGACGACGACTCTTCTCTTTCTGTATGGACCTTCCGTATGTGGTTCCTGGGCGTGCTCTCCTGTACGCTCCTCTCATTCCTCAACCAGTTCTTCTCCTACCGCAGAGAGCCCTTGGTCATAACCCAAATCACTGTCCAGGTGGCCACTCTCCCAATCGGCCGCTTCATGGCGGCTGTACTCCCAGAGACTAAGTTCCATATTCCAGGCTTCGGGAAAAGGGAGTTCTCTTTCAACCCGGGCCCGTTTAACATGAAGGAGCATGTGTTGATCTCTATATTTGCCAACGCTGGAAGCGCTTTTGGGAATGGATCCGCTTATGCTGTGGGTATTGTTACCATCATCAAGGCCTTTTACAACAGCAGCATTTCCTTCTTGGCTGGATGGCTTCTTATCGTCACTACCCAGGTCTTTTTCTCTTCCTTTATTTTTCTATATGTATATTTTCTGTGTTCTTCTACATAATTATGGGACTCCCTTGATTTGTCATAGAATACAAAAGGACAAGATAAGAAAATGAACTTTTGAATTGAACGGAAACTAATCAATGGACTTGTTCATGCATTTAAGAGAGGAAATAATGAGCACCTAGTAAGTGAGGCTGCGTCTGCTGCTTCAGTACTCCCATTAGGACTTGAGGAGTGGTGGTTAATGCTAACGTGCGCATATGGGTTTGTTTTGGCAGGTTCTAGGATACGGTTGGGCCGGGCTCTTAAGGAAGTATGTCGTTGAGCCGGCACATATGTGGTGGCCCGGCACCCTCGTTCAGATCGCCCTCTTCCGGCGAGTCTTTAAACCCCCTTTTTTTTTTTTTTTGTTGTTACAGAGGTCCTACTACTACTACTATTATTATTATTATTATTATTAAATTGGAGTTTTAATGTTTGAAGATTTAGCATCACTGGCTGGGGTCCTGGGGATTTAGTTAGTTAATCCCGAATATGAAAATGGACCACACCCGTGAAGGAATTGTGAGGGTTTTCCTCCACACGTCTTTCACAGACTCAAGACCCTTTGGCCGTCAGTTGGACGGACCTGACTCTCTAGTTGGCTTGATACCAACAGGAATGAAAATGAACCACACCCATGAAGGAATTGTGAGGGGTTTCCTCCACGTGTTTTTCTTAGACTCAAGACCCTTTGGTCGTCCACTTGGACGGACCTAACTCTAGTTGGCTTGATACCAATAGGAATAAAAATGGACCACACACATGAAGGAATTGTGAGGGGTTTCCTCCTATGTGTCCTTCCCAGACTCAATACCCTTTGGCCATCAGTTAATGGACCTGACTCTAGTTAGCTTGATATTAACACATAGTTACACATTTCTTGTTCCTGCTACTAGCCTTTGATTAACTTTTCTTTTATTATTGTCCTCATCACTAGCATTCTTTAGCATGCCTTCTGATGGGACTTGGGATTATTTTGTTGACAAAAAGGTTTCTCATCCCAAAGAAATAGTATATACAATATCTATTATACAGATATACGTTTAATTTTAAAAATGTTTGATGATAAGTTGGTAACCTTTATTTAACAGTTATCAGTCATGGATATATTTTCTAGTAAGTTACAATTCCAATATATTTTATTTTGTGGTGCCAACAGGGGTCAAATAAAATTTTCACAGACGAAATTTTTTTTAGTACCTTCTTATTAAAAGAACATGGTTTGTAACTTTGTATATTGAATTTGCAGGACACTGCATGAAAAAGAAAATGGAGATAATACAGACGGGGACAACAAAAAACGCATGTCAAGATCAAAATTCTTTGTCATTGCAATGACTGGTAGCTTCCTCTGGTACTCGGTCCCCGATTTCTTCTTCCAATCCCTACAAAGTATCTCATGGGTCTGTTGGGCTTTTCCCAAGTCAATCACTGCCCAACAACTCGGTTCTGGTTTTAGTGGACTTGGGTTCGGAGCACTGACCCTGGACTGGTCAGTTGTGGCTTCCTTCTTGTTTAGCCCTCTCATCTGTCCATTCTTCGCCATTGTCAATGTCTTTATAGGCTATGTCTTGATTATCTACATTGTAATGCCCATATCCTACTGGGGCCTCAATGTGTACAACGCCAGAACCTTCCCCATCTTTTCTTCCCACTTGTTCACTGCCCAAGGTCAAAGATACAACACTAGTGCCATTGTTACCAAAAACTTGGAGATTGATTGGGTGCAGTATGAGAAGCAGGGGAGGGTCAATTTGAGTTCATTTTTCGCTATCACATATGGCTTTGGGTTCGCAACTATTGCAGCCACACTCACTCATGTGGCCTTGTTCTATGGAAGGTAATTTCTTTATCCTTGTTATACATGTTCATATATATGTTCATCTTTTCATCACCCATTAATATACAGAATTGCTGAAATTCTGGTGTATTAGGGAAATTTACAATCGATATCGTGCTTCTAAAGAAGGAAAGGAGGATGTTCACACAAGATTAATGAAGAAGTACAAGGACATACCTTCATGGTGGTTTCACTTGCTCCTTGCTCTGACCATCATCATCTCCCTTGCACTCTGCATTTTCCTGAAAGATGAGGTTCAAATGCCATGGTGGGCACTTATATTTGCTGCTGCACTTGCCTTCATATTCACCCTTCCCGTCAGCATCATAACAGCCACTACAAATCAGGTGATTGGAAACTGCTAATGACTATGATCTACTTTCAAAACTCTGTAGTTTATAGTAATAGTAGTATATATATATATATATGCTTATTGTCATTCTTGAAACTGAGAAACAAAACTAATAGTTTGGGAACACCAAATAACATTTTGTTTCTTCTTCCTTTGGTGTATTTTGAGAACCATTATCTAAGAAAAGAATTTGTTTTCCCTCCACTTATATTTCAATGCTCTCTTTACAGACGCCAGGGCTGAATATAATCACAGAGTACATAATGGGGATCATATGGCCAGGAAGACCTATAGCTAATGTCTGCTTCAAAACCTATGGCTATATGAGCATGGCTCAGGCGATCTCCTTTCTCAGTGATTTCAAGCTAGGCCATTATATGAAGATCCCTCCAAGATCAATGTTCTTGGTTCAAGTAAGTACTCTTCTCTTTAAAAAATATTACTAGGCAATACGATGCCCAAAGAATAGCTGCTGCAGATTAACATTATTGCCTGCTTTCTGGTACACTCTAATCAGACGATGAGCTGTGTGCATAATCACATTCAAATGGCAATAGTGTCACCATCCAATAAATTAGCAAAATTATAAACAATATTTACATAAATCTATCACAGTTAGAAATGAAGCCAGTCAAAGTTTTATTAGAATTTCACATCACAACAACCTGCATTACAAATTCCATGAATGGAAGCTTAAAACTCTGTTCCTGCAGAGAATCAAGACATATTTTGATAGAAGGCATTCCAAAATTCCAAAAATATGTTTGATACTGAAATTCAAATCAGACCATTAATTCTAAGTGGTCAATCTCTTGATCTTGATCCATGCTTACTTGGTCTCTGTACTTGCATTTGCATCCCAGCTCATAGGAACCATCTTAGCTGGAACAGTAAATCTCGGTGTAGCACTGTGGCTTCTAGACTCCATTGACAACATATGCCAAGACAATCTGCTTCCAGCAAACAGTCCTTGGACATGCCCTAGTGACCGTGTCTTCTTCGATGCATCTGTTATATGGGGTTTGGTTGGACCCAAGCGGGTTTTTGGATCTCTTGGAAACTATGGAGCACTCAACTGGTTCTTCCTTGGAGGACTGTTGGGTCCAGTTGCAGTATGGCTCTTGCACAAGAAATTCCCTAAACAATCTTGGATACCCCTTATCAATCTTCCAGTGCTTCTGGGAGCAACTGCTTCTATGCCACCAGCAACACCGGTGAACTATAATGCCTGGATTTTGATTGGAACCATCTTCAACTTTTTTGTGTTCAGGTATAGGAAGAAATGGTGGCAGAGGTATAACTATATCCTTTCCGCAGCTTTGGATGCCGGGGTTGCTTTCATGGCAGTTCTTATATACGTCTCTTTGGGCATTGAGAATAAAAACCTGCACTGGTGGGGTGCTGATCCGGATATTGACCCTGAGCACTGTCCTCTTGCATCTTGCCCCACAGCCAAGGGCGTGATAGTGGATGGCTGCCCTGTCTTTTAATTAATCTACCTTGTTCTACAACCCTGTGTATCGACTTTGTCTAGATTTGGTAATTGAAGTTTCCTTGAATGTTTCAGAACAAAATTTATGGCACAAGGTTTTTTACTTTAATCTGTAAATGCTTGCATCCTTTGTGCTTGTGTTTAGCAATTTGCATTTCATCCATATGCCTGGTTTTATTTACTGAAGTTGATATTACAAAAACTATACTTCTATTATATGCTTTTATTTTGATTTATAGTAGATTCAGGGTCATGCTAGTTGATTTTTAATCAGCTTTGATGCAGGCTAGACAAACTCTTCTAGTCCCCATTTGTGCTGGGGATTGGCACATTTGAGCAAATCGAGTTTGTTTACAAATTTTTTGTTCATATGATATGTACTCATTCATGATTATGTGAATGCATTCATGTTGATAACCTACTTTTATCCATTAATTTATACACAATGTTAAAAAATGAAAATTATTGTTTTGTCACTTCTTATTAAGTCCTTCTTAACCATATTATGTTTTATGCATCTAAATTATTTTCAAAATAATTATTATTTGCTATAGAGTTTTTATTTATCAAATGGTACCCGAGCCTCTTAATTTTGGAGTATAAAAACATATTTGCACAAATTTTAATTTGATAGACAACTAAAATATATGTGATGTGATGTGATGTGATGTAACGTGGATGAGGTATCAACATACGGTTTCAATATTTCATCCTCTAATTTAATATTGTATAGTTTATACAACTTGCAAAATTTGTGACTAAGAATTTGAACATGCGCTTTTTGAAAATATAACCAAGTGATAATTTTATCTCGTGTATTGTTTGTTTGTAATGGATCATATTAGATGACATTCAATGTATGGAACAAGAGTAGATCAATCCAATGGAGGATCATCATCACTATATATAGTACAAAAAAATTAATTTATGACACTAAACTTTCTTACATTTCAATATTTTTATTTTGATAATTATGTTATTTTTATATTATTTATAATGTATCGTAATTCAGTGTAACAAAAATATTATAATAATATATTTTTCATGTAATATGATTATAGTTTGATTCGACACAACGATTATGATCTCATGTAATAGAACTGATAAGTGGAACAATTTTTTTTTAAAACAATAGAAGATACAAAGTGGAATTGTTTTTACATGCATGGATTTAAACTATGCTTTAAAAGAGTCTATGCTTATAAACTCCACTTCTAAAAACACTAATGAACAAAAGCTTTACACAAAAAATGAACACTATAATCAAATAGGCTTAATGATTATGAAAGGTGCCATTATTTCTACAATTCGTGCAATTAATTAGCGACGGAGGATTAAAGGGCAAGTTGCCCTAGGAGTCTAACCGTCTAATACCAACCAAATCAAAGGCCCGCTCCAGCTGTAACTTGAAGCTCATATGTCATTCCCACCCGCTGGGGGTTCTGAATCCCTGATAATTTCTCTTTTTCAGTGTCTAGTAGAGAAGATTCAGACAAACTGACAATATAAGCACCTTTAATGCAAATTGGGCCGATGCTCAGCAGGGCCCCGGAGGAAACGATCCAAGCCCAGCCTCCAGCCTGAATCTTGGAAAATAAGCCCGTCGTTTGTAACTGTAGTTGATTGGACGTGAGGGTGGCTCTACAGAGATAAGTACTGTTTGGGTGATCTGATATTCAGAATCATACTTCTTAATGCATGCGCGTGGATCCACATGTCCTAGTGAGAAGAAAGTTGATACGTGGTGGTGGAGTTTTTGTCTCCAAACAATGCATTGTTGGAAGAGTGGATCGTTTGCTGATATAAAATTCTGATTTCAAAGAGCAGATTGGCCTTCTACGCGATCAAGCCAATGTGCCATCAGCATGGCTCGAAAATGATAGAATTACCAAAATACCCTTTTAATTTTGTTGAATTCACATGTCTGTTGTCTAAGAAAGTGGACCAAAGGCATCATAGTAATTCTCTTCCAGTCCGGCAATAAGAGGCGAAATAAAAACACAAAATAACAAAATAGAAACAAAGACTCCGGTAATGTTAATATATCCGTCTGAATATTCAAAGTTTTTAAAATATATATATATATATATATATCATTGTACGCTGAGTTTCACACACAACTCTTTCTTTCTCTAGATCATGGGAACGGTGGAAATAGAGGCACCAATAATCAAGACCAGGACAGATGAAGATGTGAAGGAAGACGAACTCTCTCCGATAGAAGAAGTCCGATTGACAGTACCCAACGACGATGACCCATCTCTACCTGTATGGACATTTCGAATGTGGTTCCTGGGACTCATCTCCTGTGCCCTCCTCTCATTCCTCAACCAGTTCTTCTCCTACCGAAAAGAACCCTTGGTAATAAGCCAGATCACCGTCCAGGTGGCCACGCTCCCAATCGGACGCTTCATGGCCTCAGTCCTCCCAGATATTAAGTTCCACGTCCACATTCCATTCTTCGGAAAAAAAGAGCTCTCTCTCAACCCGGGTCCTTTTAACATGAAGGAGCATGTATTGATCTCCATATTTGCCAATGCTGGAAGTGCTTTTGGCGGTGGATCGGCTTATGCTGTTGGTATTGTTACCATCATTAAGGCTTTTTATAAGAGAAATATTTCCTACTTAGCTGGTTGGATCCTTATCATCACCACTCAGGTTTCATCCTACTACTATGTCTTTTAAAACGGTAGTACCTTTGATGATTGGGTTTGTTTACTGGGCGGTTAAGGCTAACGTGCATATATATTGTCGGGCAGGTTCTGGGTTACGGTTGGGCTGGGCTCTTAAGAAAGTATGTGGTTGAGCCTGCACACATGTGGTGGCCCAGCACCCTTGTTCAGATCTCCCTCTTCCGGTACGTTTCCAAATTTCCCATCTTCAATTTTTCGTTATCTTATAAGGGGACTGGTGATTAAAGCAAAATTTGCGATTGGATCACGATATCTATTGAATCAAGGTTGTAATGTCATGCCAAGATGACTTGGTCAATATATAATTTCTGTACTAATACTATTGAAAATATTGTAAGAAATTAAAAAACATATAAATAATACCAACATTGACTTGGTCAATACTGATTTGATCAATATTTTCTTTATCAATGAACAATGATTTTGTCCTTGAATTGGAAGAACATTGCATGGAAAAGAAAATGAAGTTGATGAGCAAGAAACGGAGGTGCAGCAGCGCACGTCAAGATCAAAATTTTTCCTTATCGCAATGTTGTGTAGCTTCCTCTGGTACATGGTTCCCGGTTACCTCTTCCAGTCCCTACAAAGCATCGCATGGGTCTGCTGGGCCTTTCCTAACTCGGTCACCGCCCATCAAATTGGTTCTGGTTTTAGAGGACTTGGCTTCGGAGCCCTGACCCTGGACTGGACGGTGGTAGCTTCGTTCTTGTTCAGCCCTTTGGTCTGTCCGTTTTTTGCCATTGTCAATGTCTTCATAGGCTATGTCTTGATTATCTACATTGTAATGCCCATTTCCTACTGGGGCCTCAATGTGTACAACGCCAGAACCTTCCCCATCTTCTCTTCCCACTTGTTCACTGCCCAGGGTCAGTCATATAACATCACGGCCATTGTTAATGATAAATTCGAGATTGATCTGGCACAGTATGACATACAAGGAAGGCTCAATTTGAGTTTATTCTTCGCTCTCGCATATGGCTTTGGATTTGCAACTATTGCATCCACACTGTCTCATGTGGGGTTGTTCTATGGAAGGTATACCTTTTCTTTCCCATTATTGTTCACATGATGTTCCTTGCCTACCTTTCATTTTGTTGCTCAAGATCAGCACTTCAGTTGGGTATTAAACTCATGTTGGAAGTAAAGTTGTGATGGTACAGGGAGATTTACACTCGATTCCGGGCTTCTCAAGATGAGAAGGTGGATATTCACACAAAATTGATGAAGAAATACGAGGACATACCTTCTTGGTGGTTTCACTTGCTTCTTACTGGGTCGGTACTGGTCTCCCTTGCACTCTGCATCTTCCTGAAAGATGAGGTCCAAATGCCGTGGTGGGGACTTATATTTGCAGCTGGCCTTGCCTTCGTATTCACCCTACCCATCAGCATCATTACGGCCACTACAAATCAGGTCATTGAAAACTGCTTATTAATTTGACCCAGTTTATATCCCAGTTAGCAAGATGGCCCAGCTATAAATGCTGTTGCTATTGTTAAAACTGGGAAGACAAATTATAGTTTACCCATACTATGAATCATTACCTAGAAAACTTTTCCTTTTTCATTATCCACCAATGTTTAAATGCTGTCTATACAGACGCCAGGGCTGAATATCATCACAGAGTACATAATGGGAGTTATATTGCCAGGAAAACCAATAGCTAATGTGTGCTTCAAAACTTATGGGTACATAAGCATGGTTCAGGCTATCTCTTTTCTCGGTGATTTCAAGCTAGGCCATTACATGAAGATCCCTCCAAGATCAATGTTCTTGGTTCAAGTATGTAATCCTTCTCTCTAATAGTATTATTTTTCTGTTAATTTTGAGAAAATATTATCCATTAAAAATGGAAATCCAGGAAAGTAGCTGCTAAACTTAAAATTCATCCAGCTAAATAGACTTTGTTCTTGCAAAGATTAAATTAGGAGATTTTAGACATGTACTGGTGGAAGTGATTTCAAAATTGTGTTGAATTGAATGAAAAAACTAGATTATTCCGTCAAACAAGATTTAAATCTTAATCCATTAATTCTTACTTGGTTTTATTGCATTCATTTTTATCCCAGCTCATAGGAACCCTGATAGCTGGATCAGTGAATCTCTTTGTAGCAATGTGGCTTCTGGATTCCATTGACAATATATGTCAGGAGGAGCTCCTTCCAGAAAACAGTCCTTGGACATGCCCTGGTCAGCGAGTCTTCTTCGATGCATCTGTTATCTGGGGTTTAGTGGCGCCCCAGCGAATTTTCGGAACACTCGGCAACTATGGAGCACTGAACTGGTTCTTCCTTGGTGGACTACTTGGTCCAGTTGCAGTATGGATCCTCCATATCTTATTCCCCAGCCAATCTTGGATTCCCCTTGTCAACCTTCCAGTGCTCATAGGAGCAACCGCATCTATGCCACCAGCCACCCCCGTGAACTATAATGCATGGATTTTAGTTGGAACCATCTTCAACTTTTTCGTGTTCAGGTACAGGAAGAAGTGGTGGCAGAGGTATAACTACATTCTTTCAGCAGCTTTGGATGCTGGGGTTGCTTTTATGGCGGTTCTGATCTACTTCACTGTGGGCATTGAGGAAAAGAACTTGTACTGGTGGGGCGCCAACCCTGATATCGATCCTGAACACTGTCCACTAGCATCTTGTCCTACTGCCAAGGGTGTTATTGTGGATGGTTGCCCACGCTTTTAATTAAGCGCTCCCTTAGTTCCTTCTTTATATTTCCAATTTGTTTAGATTTGGCTGTTTAAGTTTCTGAATTATTTAGACAGATGCAACTCTATACATGTCTTTACATTTCTTTTATTTACTCAAGTCATATACATTCAGAACGTTATAGCATATCTTACATGGAGAAAAATCAAATCCAGGCCATGGCCCCTGCCCTGCTTGTAATTGTACCAAGGCCAAAATAGGGTAGTTGTCATTTAGGTAAAACCAGTTGCCTAAATTGCCCGCGTAGGCGCAAACACCATACACATACTACTGGCCTAACCTCACCAGAAGTGAGGAGAGAATTGTAGAAGATTCTACTCTACTCGAGCTTATTTCACTGCAAGAACATGCACCCATGCTTAAGTCATACCTATACAACATACAAAATGATGTTGATATAAACGATTGGTCTGAAGAAGCGACAAAGTTGGTACGATAAAATGATCAAACAGACACCCAAGCATGCATAACTAATAGGCAAATCAACTAATTATGCATAGTAATTAATTAACTAGTAGCAGAACAATTAATTACCAAAAGTAATTAATTAGCAAAATAATAAAAAATGCTACATGTATCTATCCCAGTTAGAAATGGAGCCAGTAGAAGAATTGTTATAATTTCACATCATAACACCTTGCTTTACAAATTCCATGAATAGCTGGAAGTTTAGAACTCTGTTCCTGCAGAGAATCAGGGCATGTTTTGATAGAAGGCATTCCAAAACTGTGTTGAACCTAAATTTCAATCGATCTTTTGATTTTAATGCATGCTTACTTGGTCACTGTGCTTGAATTTGCATCCCAGCTAATTGGAACCGTCTGAGCAGGAACAGTAAATCTCGCCACAGACTATGGCTTCTTGACTCCATTGATTACAAACGCCAAAGACATTCTCCTTCCAGCAAACAGTCCTTGGACATATCCTGGTGACCGTGTCTTCTTGGATGCAATCTGTTATTTGTGGGTTTGATGGGACCCATGCGGGTTTTTGGACCTCTTGGAGACTATGGAGTACTGAATTGGTTCTTCCTTGGAGGACTGTGGGGTCCAGTTGTAGCAGTATGGCTCTTGCACAAGAAATTCCCTACACAATCTTGGATTCATACCCCTTATTAATCTTCCAGTGCTTCTGGGAGCCTGGATTTGGTTGGAACCATCTTCAACATTTTTGTCTTTAGGTACAGGAAGAAATGGTTGCAGAGACATGACTATAGCCATTCAGCAGCTTCTTTGGATGCTGGGCTGGCTTTCATGGCAGTTCTTATACACATCTCGTCTGGCATTGAGAATAAAAACTTGCGGTGGTGGGGCGCTGCCTGACACTGTCCTCTAGCATCTTACTCCAAATCCAAGGGCGTAGTAATGGGTGGCTGCCCTGTCTTTTAATTAACCTTCCGTTTCCTACACCCTGTGTGTCAGCTTCGTCTAGATTTGGTAATTGAAGTTTCTGAATGTTTCAATACAGAATTGATGGCACGAGGTCCTGTAATTTAATCTGTAAGTGTAGAGGTTGGTCATTATAGCGCAACTTAAATGCGATACCTGTGCATGTGTGAAAGCCACAGCCTCACCTCGATCCCTTGGGTAGACCTACTAAAGGGCCGAACCAGTCTCCAAAGAAATTATTAGGGTTAGTTAAAATCAATAGAGATAATAATCCTGAGATTAATTTCTTTTCACGTAAAGGATCCCTAGCATATAAAACATGTTCAGGAAGTCAAACCAAAAACAAAATATAAGGCCTTGTTTGGCAACTATTTTTTTAAGATGGTTCTAATTTTATAAAATAAAAGTCTATTTGAAAACCTAAAATTATTTTTAACTTATTTTTAATATTTTTAAAATAATTTTTATGTCTATAATTTTATTTTTAATCATTATATATGTTTGTATAATTATTGTTTAAAATAGCTCACAACTGAAAACAATTAAAAAATGTTATCTGAAAATATTCGATTTTATATTTTTTTTATATTTTCTGATTGTCAAACATGTTTTTTTTTTTTTTTTTTGTTATCTGAAAACCAATTTTTTGTATTCGTATTTAGATGTTGTCTATTTTAGATGTAATTGAAAAAAATGAGATTTAATTTACTAATATGATAATATATAATATGGTAAGGATATTAAATTCACTCCCTTACACAAACACAACCTTCTCATTGTATATTACAAGATTATCGAGTCATTTAGTTGAAATATTACTCCCTCTCGTATAAGTATCATCTACTCTAAACTAGTAAATCCTCATAATTTTAAAATGCCTATAAACAATTTAGAGAAACCCATCACATATTCAATGTCAAACATTTCTTTTCCTTATCAATGTGAAATATCACACAAAATCCATCTCAACATGTTATGGAATCAGTTGCAAATTGCAAATTACAATATGACAGGTCACCTTGCTTTGATATTTGCTGACTAAAAGTTGTAGAACATAATTCATGTGACACTCTTTGAATGGTGTTAATATAGACTTTTCCATTTAATTAGAATCATGCATATATAAACCTTCCTACCAAATAATTTTTTTAAATCGGATGTACTCATTAATAATTGGCTGAGAGACTAAAATTTTCCTTTACAAAGAGCTATTGGGATAAGGAGCCTAGCACGAATTCAGCTCTCCTTTTAAGATTTTATTAGTAAGTTTAAATTAGATTCGGTTTAGTTTTTATGGTTAGCTATGAGAATCTCTACAATCTTTAAAACTTTATTAGAAAGTTTAAATTAAATTTACTTCTCAAATTGTTTTTATTTATTCCAAACTGTTTGAACACAAAAAAAAAAAAAAATTATAATTATGAAAATTGTACGAAAATGTGTTAAAAGATGATTTTACAATTTACTTGTCGGATACAATTGATGAGTGGCACTAGGGTCACATTGTAATCAAGGACCAAATCAAGTCAAGAACCATAAGCTTAGAGAAATTCATCGGTGGTGTTTGTTTTTTTACTTAATTTTAAATAGAATCTTAATACTTAATAATATTAAATATTAGGTTGTTTATTTTTATAGTATTTTATTTCTATTAAGTATTAAAAAATAAAGAAAAAGTAATATATTATTTTTTTTATTTAGAAAAAACTACGTGGTGTTGTTTTTTACTTAATTCTAAATAGAACCTTAATATTTAATAGTGTTAAATATTAGGTTGTTTGTTTATATAGTATTTTATTTTTATTAAGTATTAAAAGTAAAGAAAAAATTAATATGTTATTTTTTCTATTTAAAAAAAGTTACATATTTTGGTTTTTTCTTTTAATAAAAAGTTTATAATAAGTCATAAAAAAATAGAAAAATAAACAACTTAAATTCTAAAAACAAATTACTTTCAGTAAAAAGTCAAAAAAATAAATACCACATATTTTGACTTTTTTTATTTAGTAAAAAATTTATAATAAGTCATGAAAAAATATAAAAACAAACCACCTAAATTCTAAAAATAAATTATTTTTAGCAAAAAATAAAAAAAACAAACACCCGTATCATTCCAAAGAGAAAAAAAAATAATCTAAAAGCTGTTAGCTTGAGATTCTTGAAGTTTATAATTAGTTAATGAACCTAGCACAAAATAAGATTAACGAATAGGGTATGCATGCATTTACCTTTAGTTAATCTTCCATCCATATGTGTATATAATAATAATAATAATAATAATAGACGAACGCAACCCATACCCAAATCCAAAACGTAACAGACTAACAGACCCCTTAGAGAGCTGGAGTCTTTTGCACGTGGGACGTGCAACCCTGCCACAAGAGCATTGGGAAGAGCATCTTTTTAGCTAGTTTCAACTTTCAAGGCCAATCTGCAAAACCCCTCTCCCTCGCCATGGCCTCTCTAGAAATAGACGGTTCAAGGAGATCAAAATCAGTAGAAGAAATCGACGAGTACGAATTGTCTCCTATCGAGGAGGTTCGATTAACCGTGCCCACCACCGACGATCCCTCGCTGCCCGTATGGACGTTTCGAATGTGGTTTCTGGGTTTGATATCATGTGTGCTTCTGTCCTTCCTCAACACCTTCTTCGGTTACAGGACGGAGCCCCTGGTAATCACCATGATATCTGTGCAGGTCGCCACGCTTCCGGTGGGACGGTTCATGGCGAAGGTGCTGCCTAAGACCAAGTTTCGGGTGCCTGGTTTTGGGTCGAGGGAGTACTCTTTGAACCCGGGGCCCTTCAATGTAAAGGAGCATGTGCTGATATCCATATTCGCAAATGCCGGTGCGGCATTTGGGAGTGGAACGGCTTATGCTATTAGTATTGTGGATATCATTAAGGCTTTCTACCACAGAGAGATCTCTTTCTCGGCTTGTTGGATTCTTGTGATCACAACCCAGGTTTGGCACAGGTTACTCTCTTTTCTCCGCCTCCAAGGCGGTGGTGGTGAAAACTGAAATGTGGGTGTGATGTGTACAGGTTCTAGGGTATGGTTGGGCCGGGATTCTGAGGAAGTTCGTAGTTGACCCGGCGGAGATGTGGTGGCCGAGTAGTCTTACTCAAGTCTCTTTATTCAGGTAATTTCTTAAACCGCGCCCTTATTAAGGCTTTTTAACTTTATTTTTCGAACTTAGAGCTCTATAAAGAAGTCGCACTTAGATCAATGTTGTATTAGTATACTTGTACTTTACTCTTCTTTTTTTTTTTTTATTCTCTTTTAAACTTTCCTTATGGGTTTTTTTTTTTAACTTATACGGCTATTTTAAAAAACAAATCTTAAAAAATAAAAAGTTTTTCTATAATTTCATAAAATTGAATTTGTATTAAATATATCATTTAAAGAAATACTTTCCACAATTTTTATATTAGCCATCTATAAAAAAAAATTAAATTTATACTAAAGTATCTCTTGAAGGAAAACTTTTCAATATAAATTTAATTTTATAAAATTATAAAAGTGTCTTTTGAAAATATATTTTAGTATAAATTCAATTATTTCAATGGATGACTGATACAAAAATGATTAAAGGTGTTTTTTTAGAAAGCTTTTAATATAAATTTAATTTTGTGAAATTATAGAAAATATATTCTAAAAAGACATCTTTAGTATAAATTCAATTTTTTTACTATGCAATTGATATGAAATTGTGAAAAGTGTCACTTTAAAATACACTTTTAATATAAATCCGATTTTATAGAATTGTAAAAAGTGTCTTTTGAAGAGATACTTTTAATGTAAATTCAAAAATTTTTAACGTGTTTTATTGATATAAAAATGATGGAATGTGTCTTTTCAAGAGATATCTTTCAAAGTGATAAAAAGTATCGTAGATTTGGAAATGTTTTTCATTATACTATATTTTAAAAAATTAAAATTTAAATTCACCATACAATTATCAAAAATCCAAAATAAGAATGGTATCCAAATATTTCAACTTAAACCCCATTTCTTTATGTTCATCTTCCTTTCTTAATTATCTTTTATTTCTTGTACATATTTTTGTCATATTTGATTATTTTAAAAGAAGATGAAACTAAAAAATATATATATATATATATATATATATATATATATATATATATATATATATGAGAAAATCTTAGATAAAGAGTACTTAAAAATCACCATTTCTTTATGTTCATCTTCCTTTCTTAATTTTTTTTTTAAAAATTATTTTAAGACTATCTGTGTGAATAGTGAATACTTTTTAAGACTTAATCTTCCATGCGTGTGAAGTTTCGATTTAGGGCCTTCTAAGAAAATGTCCCAATAATTATAGAGAGAAGAAAGAATTCAAGAATGACTAGTATTTTCAATTTTCATTTCACAAATGCAGCGCACTTCACGAGAAAGACAAGAAGCGGATGACAAGAGCGAAATTCTTCTTAATCGCACTCATCTGCAGCTTCTCCTGGTATGTGGTTCCAGGGTACCTCTTCCCTACCTTGGGAACCATCAGTTGGGTGTGCTGGGTATTCCCAAATTCTATCACAGCCCAGCAGATCGGGTCTGGAATGCGTGGCCTAGGCATCGGGGCCTTGACTCTTGACTGGTCAGTCATAGCTTCATTCCTTGGCAGCCCTCTCATCACTCCCTTCTTCGCCATTATTAATGTCCTTGCGGGCTATGTCATTTTCATGTACCTTATCACCCCTGTAGCCTACTGGGGACTTAACGTATACAATGCCAAGAACTTCCCTATCTTCTCCTCCCATTTATTCAATGCCCAGGGACAAAGGTATAATGTTTCTGCAATAGTGAATAATAAGTTCGAGATAGACATGGAAACATATCAGAAGCAAGGACACATACACCTTAGCATTTTCTTTTCTATTTCATACGGCCTTGGGTTTGCTGCTGTTATATCTACTCTCACGCATGTGGCCTTGTTTAATGGAAGGTAACTACTACTGCATAACTTTTGAATTCTGTGTTTGTTGATCTGAAAAAAAATGTATGGGTTTTAATAAATAGATTGAGAAAAAAGAAGAAAACGGGTTAGTTGCATTCATTGTCTGCTCAGCGAGCAAAAGTTGAGTGAGGGTTCCATGCAGGGAAATATATAAACAATTCCGAGCTACATACAAGGGAAAGGAAGACATTCACACAAAACTCATGAAGAATTACAAGGACATACCCAACACGTGGTTTCACCTGATGCTGGGGCTGTCATTGGCTCTGTCTCTGATCCTCTGCATCTTCATGAAAGATGAGATCCAAATGCCATGGTGGGGACTCATCTTTGCAGCATTCCTAGCATTGACATTCACCCTTCCAATCAGCATCATAACTGCTACAACAAATCAGGTGAATAAATCAATCTCAAGCCATCCTATTTTATTCTTGTGTATATCTTTCTGCATTGATAACTATGAGCCTATCTTGTACAAGTGAGAAAATAGTCATTGCCAAAGAACAAAGAGACTCCCTTGAGGGACAGTTGGTTCCACTACATAACTAATTCAAAATTACCTTTTCCCTTTTCAAATTTTGAAATTCTAAAGAAGCCGAGACTAAATTTGTTGTCTCAGCTGTCCCTCCCATTAACAATCTATATATATATCTTTCTTACCTTGGAATTACAGACACCAGGACTGAATATCGTCACAGAATACCTCATGGGAGTCATATTACCAGGACGGCCAATTGCTAATGTCTGCTTCAAAACCTATGGGTATATAAGCATGGCACAAGCAGTCTCCTTTCTCAATGATTTCAAGCTTGGCCATTACATGAAGATTCCTCCCCGATCAATGTTTGTGGTTCAGGTATTAATTCTCCTTCTTAACAAAGAAATTTTAATCTAGAAAAATTGGATATAGATAAAAACAACAACTAAAAAACATACTCTATTGACAGATATTATGAAACATAGGATGCTTCTAAGTGGCAAATCAATGTAGGTTGAAGTCAAAATTAAATAATAATAATAATGAAAAGAATAATTAATAAATAGTCAAAATACAGAGAAGAACAAGAACAAGTAAAGAAGGTGAAAAGGCAAAGAAACCCAACTTAGTTCATTTTTAAACGTTTTGTTCAAACATCTAATTCTTTTTAACTTGTTTTTCATTTTATTTTCTCCGCTAAAGTTCATTGGCACCATCATAGCTGGAACGGTGAACATTACAGTGGCATGGTGGCTGCTGACAAGCATTGAGAACATTTGCCAGGATCAATTACTTCCTCCTAATAGTCCTTGGACATGCCCAGGTGATCGAGTCTTCTATGATGCATCTGTCATCTGGGGTTTGGTAGGGCCCAGACGAATATTTGGGGATCTGGGAGACTACTCAGCCCTCAACTGGTTCTTTCTCGTTGGCGCACTGGGACCTGTGTTGGTTTGGTTGCTGCATAAAGCATTCCCCACACAGAAATGGATTTCACTCGTTAACCTCCCAGTACTTCTCGGAGCAACGGGTGCAATGCCACCAGCTACAACCCTGAATTTCAACGCATGGATCTTTGTTGGAACAATATTCAATTTCTTCATCTTCAGATACCGAAAGAATTGGTGGCAGAGGTACAATTATGTTCTCTCGGCCGCACTGGACGCTGGGTTGGCTTTCATGGGAGTCCTTTTGTACTTCTCACTGACCATGGCGAACAGAAGTATATCCTGGTGGGGTGCGGAAGGTGAGCACTGTGGGTTGGCCTCATGTCCAACAGCCAAAGGCATCGTGGTAGACGGGTGTCCTGTACATTGACACCCTGCAGGACATCAGTAAGCATATTTTGTGAATCTTAAGCAGTTTTCATTTCCACTGCCTCTCCTGAAGGCATAAGAAGATTTTTAGGATATCGATTAAATGGAACTACAGCAATTTCTATTGCTCAAACTCTTAGTTAGAATCATTTTATATTAAAGGATGGAGGTAGATTTGGTTTCAATTTTTCATATCACAGCTTTATTATTGTTGAGCCAGCTCCTGTAAGTTGACTAGTGAAAAGTGAAAACAACTGCATATTAGTATTGAAGGGCTCCTGCGCGCCGGCCTTGGCTTATCTTCATTACTTTTTGACTTCTGGTGCTGTTGCAGGAGGAGTGCGAGTAGAAAGCAAAAAGCAAAAGGTGATTCTAACACTTTTCCGTACAACATTTTAGCGCATTCTTAAGTGGCAAGCACTGATTTGCACTGTATGCTTTCAATAGCACGAATATTTGTATTCAAGTTGATTTTTTTATAGATTAGCTATAAGTTTTCAATAACGGTTACTGGTGGCTGTACTGTTGTTAGGATTAAAGCATCTGTCGTCTGAAAATTAATTGACTTGTAATGAGATCAAACTAATCTTTTTTATATAATTTAATATCACATTTATCTTTGGATTTAATGGCATGGGGCATTACCCATCCCACACAACTTACCTTTAGTCTTATAACTCCTCTCGAGGCTTATAATGGGTTACACCCATCCTAGGATTATTTTTCAACCATCATTTTCATAAGGATCAATAGCATTATTACATACTTAAGTAACCTATTCCTGATATGTGCCCAAGCCAATGCTGGTTCATGCCATGCCAACGTATTGACCTACCTTTTGGAAAGTTATGCTTCCAAAATTTCTATGGGCGATGATGGTAGTCGTAGCGGTGGTAGATGAAGATTGGGGTTATCAATTCACGTGGTCATCAACAAGTAAAATGTAAAATTCTTGCTTCAGTACTTTTGCCATTTGAGTCAGCCAATGTTTTAGTTTAAAATTGAAAAAAAACATGGAGCTGACTACTCCATATAGTTGGAATAATAATGTGGTAGAGATTGGACCCATTTCCTGCAGCTTAATCTTGTAGTGAAAAGTTACCTCCAAAAAATTCATGTAAAAAGAAAGTTATTAGACATACAATACTCTTTTAACCAATGTTTTCAGAATTGGATTGGATATTGAATCGAAAAAATTGTCGATTCACGGTTTACTGATCGAATTAATGGTTGAACTGTGGTCAAATCAATAACATCATAAATATATATTTTATATTTTATTAAAATTTAAAATAATTATAAAATATTTAAAATATATAATTAAAAATTAAATAATATTTATAATATTATTTATTCATGTTTATATAAATGTATTAATGGTTTAAATTTATTAAACAAAATATATACAATATTTAAATATGAAAATATATTCAAAATGGTAAAAAAAAAAAAAAAGTCGTATTTAAATATGAAAACAAATTCAAAATAAATAAAAAAAACTATGTGATTTATATATATATATATATATATTATTTTTTGAAATAGCCTATGTAATAATTTTATGTTAAACATCATCACAAACAGAGATGCAACACAATGGAGTGGTTACGCTCGTTACGAGTTTGTGGTCCATGGTTCAAATCTTCTTCTTGGTGCAAAGTTGATTTTTACTTTTAAATCCCTTTACCTTATCCCACATTGGAAGTGAGAGGAAAAATAAAATGCTTTATAAACTCTTCTCAATTAATTAAAGCCATGTGCACTAGGTGGGCCTTATGGCATGCCACCAAAGATGGCCCACTGTGAGGGAGTGGCTTTCAACAAATATAATTAGGGTTTAGCTCATCAAAGAGTTGAAGCCTGGGCCCAGATACTGGAATAATCACCTCAGTTAAACACTGAGGTAAGGCATGTTGATATTTTAGAAGGTGTTTGATGAATTAATTTAATAATTTAATTTAAGTTATTAAGTATGTTGAATATATTTGATAAAATAATTTAATATTATAATTTAAAATTAAGTGGCCTAGAGTAGGCGCGGAAATAAATAATTTATTTACATCTTATTTTTTTTAATTGCTTATATATTTCTTATTTAGATAAACATATTGATCAATTTAGTAGTTTAGACCCAA
Source organism: Vitis vinifera (assembly GCF_030704535.1). NCBI lineage: Eukaryota > Viridiplantae > Streptophyta > Magnoliopsida > Vitales > Vitaceae > Vitis > Vitis vinifera. Next base: position 6,372,983 of record NC_081822.1, on the reverse strand, counting down.
ATTTAAATTAGATTTATTAAAGAATTGTTTAGCAATAATTTGGTACGGTAATTTTAAAAAGCACTTTTAATATAAAAGTGTTTTTGAAGAAAAATTAAGTATTTGATAAAATTCAAAAAATATTTATAAAATTTGAAAAATCACTCATGAGCTATAGAAAAGCAATTGATAAATAATTCTTCCTGAAACACTTTGAAAAGAAATTTATATATATAAAAAAGAAAAAACACCTCAACTAAAAACATTTGCAATGGAAACACCCTTAAAAGTACTCTGAAAGTATTTCACTAATTTAGTGATTCTAAAAGTTTGTTTAAAAATGGCTTTAGAAAACATTTTTAGTATAAAAATGTTCTTAAAAAAAAATGAAACTTTTAACAAATTTACAAAGCATATTTAAAAAATTGAAAATTTATTTTTTTGTGTTTTCTAAAGAAGTATTTGATAAATGATTTTTCAAAAAATATTTATAAAGAATATTTTTATTAAAAATACTTTAAATAAAAATATTAATAATATATTCTAAAAATATATTTGATAATATTTTTAATACATTTAAGTATAAAATATAGATTTTAAAAAAAAAATAATATATTTAACAAAATTTAAAAGATCGAAAATTGTTATATGGTAGGAAGAATGCTTACGTTACAAACACTTCAAATAAAAATACTTTGTCACATGCTTCAAATTTATTTGACGAATCAACCTTATAACTCTTAAAGCAATATTAAATTATAATTTCGGTGTTAATAATAGTTTAATCATAACTTAAAATAATCTAGTAAGTTTTCTAAGGCATGAGTGGGGAACGAGAAGTGATATATTGAGACGTCAGGGAACATAAACTAGCTACGTACAACAGCTTTTGCAGAGCAATAATCAAATGGATTCACCCTACACCAAACAAGAACCAGAAACCCCAACTGCACATCTTTAATAGAGTACTGCTTGGTCCACATGATCAACCAGTATCTTAGAAAGTGCAGTGAGGTACACTTCAGAGTTCAGACAGCTGCCTATACCTATCACAATTCTATTTTTTTCAAGTTAGAGCTTGGGTTTTCTCACTCCCTCTCTCTCTCTCTCTCTCTCTCTCAGCCTAAAACCTACGCCTCTCTTTACTTCTGTGATCAATAATGAAGCTTTGAGAATCCCACCTTTTTAGGGTCTCGTGCTCATAGGAAGCACACATATATAGGTTTACTATGAAGCATGGATATGGAGAAGAAAAAGGAAACTGAACGCTGTAAGTGATCAGCTTAATTTCGAATAAAATTATGACTTAAAGAATCATGAACTCACAATCCTTGATATTTTTGGACGCGAAACCAAGAACTCGAACAGGCTAATGATACCCAATACTGGCACAAGTATAAAAGATTTCCTTTTTCTTTTCTTTAAAATAATATAAAGTAGCAAAGGAATTCCTCGTGATTAGAACTTATCTGAGAATGGCATGTGAGAATATAGAAATATAAATCCATTCAACACGTATACGTATTTCCCACAACGTAACAAGTTTACAAGATTCCCAATAAGATCTTTAAAACAGCATATATTAACCATTAATCTCCAAGAGGTTTTGACGAAGGGACAGCAAATCTAGCAGAGAAGCCGCGATTGGAAGAACCCTCACAATCCTCATCCCAACAGCCATCATCAAAGTTTTGAGCATAGCTTAAAGGGTCGTACCTGAAACTACTAAACGGTTTGGGTCTTTTGGGCTTGAAAGCTTCCATTATTTTCCAACCTACACGTCTGTGCCTTGTCTGAGTGTTCCTTCTTCCTTTGTTGCATGGAAACTTCAGCTTAAGATTACCCCAGCACGATAGCAACCCCCCTTCTTCTTCATCACCTGGTTTTTTGGGATCCATCAATATGACAATACCTGATAGATGAAGAAATGTTTCTGAGGTCTCTCTCCCTCTCTCGTTAAGGATTTTGAGTGTGTGGTAGAGAAGATGCCATAGTATACGTACAAAAGAAAAGAAAGGGGCAAAAAAAAAAAGAAGAACAGGAGCCTCCGGGATGAGGGAATGAATTCAGCTTTGTCGTTTTGGCTTAATTGTGATTTGCCAAGGGAATCTTTAGAGTGCATTATAGTATGATACGATTGTCATTCAACTGGGTTCATTGGGACATATAAAGGATGACAAGAGAAATAGTACTAATTATATTTTGAACTAATTTAGAGATTACCATATAATTTGTAAAAATTGTTGTTATTGAAATAATATGAAAATTCACGCATATGTTGAATGGCAGAAGATAATAAAAATAGATATATTATAGGATGGGAAAGTTATTAAGAATATGTTGAAATATTTGAGGTAGCGTAAAAGAAAAAAATTATGAAATAGAGATGCTTGTAAAGTTTAACTAAATAGATAAAGATGTGAGAAAAAATAGAAGATACTATATTCCCTTTATAATATTCTCTATGATATTAATACTTAAAAATGAATATAAGAAGTCAAACCACATTCAAACCCGGGCCATGGCCATGTATGTCTTTTGCAATGTTTTAAAAACCGGACCGGACCGGCCGGTCCAACCGGTTCAACCGTCGACCGGACACTGATCCGGTCCGGTTCAGCCTTTGAACCGTAAGGGGCTTCGAACCGGTTATGAACCGGACGAACCGTCGGTTGAACCGTCAAACCGGACGAACCGTCCGGTTTTCTGTGAACCGGTCACACCTTAAGGATGTCCAAAATACACTTGGGCCTTGTCTGGGCCTACAATCTTCTCCTCATCAGGCAGCCCAATTGGCAGCCCATTGAGCAGATTGTAAACTTCAATAAGCTGTGGCCTGTGTGGGTTATTTATAGAGCTCAATCAACTCATTAAATTTGTGAGTTTCCGATGTGGGATGTGGTTTTAAAGAAATAAAGAATAACAAATGGAAGTGATGCATTGTGAGGATTTGAACCTCGGATCCCAGTTTTACAAAAGAAGCAGCCCACCATCAGGCTACACAACTCCTTTGGTTTTTATGTGAAACAATATTTTATATTAAGCTCTTTGGTAATTTTTATAAAATAAAACATTTATGATTTAAGCAAATATAAATATTTATATTCATGTTTATTTTTATAATCATTATTAACAATAAATATGAAAATAATATAAATTAATTGATATAATATTTTTAAAATTTTCAAATAATAAAATGCATAGATATATAGATAAAATTAAATGCTATAATTTGCTTATCATATGTAAATATTATACATTGGATATATTAATACATTTCTATTTATGTTTATCATTTAATAGATATATCACATACAAAAAAATGAAATGCTATAATTTTAATATTATATAAATTTTTTAAAATTATTTTTAATTTTAATAAAATATAAATTATATATTTATGACATCACCGGTTCGACCGCGGTTCGACCACCGGTTCGACCAGTGAACCGTGAACCGGTAACTTTTTCGGTTCAATGACCGGTCCGGTTCTGAAAACATTGGTCTTTTGTGTAATTTTCTTCTTTGTATTACTATACCAACAAATGACATCTTTGACTACTACAAGAAATTTATATAAGAATTTCCATTAGCACAAGAAGTTAAATTTAAATGTAGTAGAGTGTTCCACTAACAAAAATATTACAACAAAATTTAGAAACTTATACTGATGCCGTGAAGGTATATGTGGGGATGGTCATGACTCATGAAGCATGCCTTGGTAGGGAAAATGATAAGTTATTTTTATGTAAGGTGACAATGATTATGCATTGTGTAATAAAGAAAAGATGTAGATTATGTAAGAAAAACACATGGAAGGCCGGTGGTGGATGGAAAGCATTAGTTAAGAAGTTTTAAAAATGCTCTTGAATTTAACATTCAGGAAAAATAAAAAGAAAAAAAATGGAAAAGAAAAACTTAGTGGGGTTTGGTTTGGTTGATTCTCTAGGATGAGCGTAAAGCTTGTAGAGAGGGAAAGAGACGGATTTGTTTTGAGTAGGCGCTGGAATTTTGGCAGTTTATATGAAGAGTAGAACTGTGATGATGTATTATTGGTACCATTCAATTGCTTGTATGGATAGAACAAGTGATCTCAATACGCGTTTGGTTGTGGGTGTTCAAAGATGTGTGATTCATCTGGCTCATCACTTGAGGCAGGCACTTGTCACTTTATTCTACATTGATTTCAGTCGCCGTTGGGTTGTCTGACTCGAGGTTCTTTTTCCTCCTTTTTCTTTGATGATAGTTTTTGTATTTGTTTTCACTTTTTTTTTTTGGGATAACGGGAAGATAGTATGGTCCATATCACACCCGACCCTTCATCTACCAATTTTGGCAAGTGGCGCAATTTCAAGAGGACTGTAGAGGATCATCAGTCCATCTGGATGCCCATAGGAGGTTGTACCCACGAATAACATTTCCTCCGCAATGGACCATATACAACAGCAGAATACACGGCCACTGGGGAAGAAGGTAGATGTGGAACCCCACGTTGACTCGATCTATGGTGATGGGAAGGCCGAAGGCAAAAATGATTGATGATGCTGATGGAATCAGACTATGTTTATTTGAAAAAGCAGAGTCAAGCTTAGCACGCTCAAATTCTTTTGGTATTTAACCCATTAAAACGAGTTATAGAGTGAAGCAGTAGAGATGGATGCTTTTTTCCTTTAGCAGCCAGATCTTTTAGTGCATGGTTGTCATTTGGCAATTGGCACAGGCACAAGCAATCTGATTGAGAACTGTCAGCCTGTTTATAAGCTTGAATGGCCAATTGATAAACCCATAACTTTATAGTCCAATATAGGTGACAAACAATGTTTCATGTTGAAATGACAAACTGAAAAGGCAAGAGAGAAGGCAATTTGTTATACAAGTAGAACTCAGCAGCCTGAAATTTCTCGCTAAACAACATTGGCCCGTTTGATGGTATCACCAGAATAATCTGTTTGAACGGTAGGCGGCATGAGCCCCATCTAACACTCAGCTATATGGCACCAATTGGTCGGTTCAATCATAAACAAATTCTAGAGGCAAAGCCAAATCGTCCATCTGGTATGACAATCTGCCTTTGAAACTTCTCTGAATCACCCCACTTGTTTTCGTCAAAATGTTAACAATTTCGCCTAACACTGGCACGCAACATTAGTTCAATACCATGTAACAAAGGCAATGGATCCCTCAGTATATGATATCATTCAAAATCATGGTTAAACCCCTAATTGTATGGTGGCTTAAGGTAAACTAATGAAGCACTTCCCTTAAAAAGAAAAAGAGGAGGTAATATAGGTTCTTATTCCTCTTTTTTTTTTTTTAATTGAAATATAAGTCGTTACAATGTGAGACAAAAAACCATTTCAGCAACCATTGCCTTATGAAATTTTGTTGTGGTAAAGGAAATAACCATCACACTGACTGCAAGGTAATAGAACAAGGCAAGTACGAATGGGTATCCGTATGTAGATTAAAGCGTGACAACCAAGTAAAAAAAAATTCACGAGAGTACCAAATATAACCTGAAACCAAACATAGTAAGGAAAAGGCTACATTATGTGGGTTGTTATCTAACAAAATTAACCTTGGATCTTGCTTGCTGCAAAAAGAAAATTAAAAATAATAATAATCCGACATCTAGGAAATGATTGGGAAAGAAATCAAGACAAGCCAAATCCAAGGGCATAATTTACCAGAGACTACTCGTCCAAGAGTAAAAGCTGGCATGTACTCCAGGTTACATTTTGACTGCCACCTGTTCTGCTGAGCTTTTCTTCACAAGTCCCCTGGAGCACAGCTCATTCAACAAGTCCAGAGCTTCCTTGGCTAAACCTTCATATGCAATACCTTCAATGAGAATGGTGTATGTAGCTTCAGTGGGTTTACATCGCTTGGATATCATATAAGCCAAGAAGTCAATGGCCCGATCAGTTTGCCGAGACTTGCACAGTCCCAACATGATAGAATTATAGGTGATTGCGTTGGGCCTGATACCTAATCCTTCCAAGTCATGAAAAAACTTAATGGCTTCATCAACCTTTCCTTCTCTACTAAGCCCTGAGACAAGCGAAGAGTAGGTAATTATATCAGGTTTGAGACCCTTCCTGCGCATCTCATCCAACAACTTTATGGCTCGTTCCGTTTTCCCCACCTTTGAAAGCCCATCAATAACTGTATTATAAGTTATTAAAACAGGAGAACAACCTTTGCTACTTAACTGATTAAGAATCTCAACTGCAACATCAACCTTCCCATCTTTGCATAAAGCAGTGAGCAAAGTATTATAGGTCACAATATCTGGATAACACCCCCGAGACACCATTATGTCCAGATATTCAATTGCTCTATCCATCTTCTTTTCTTTGCAAAACCCATGAAGCAATGGATTATAGCTCAATGAATTAGGAGTGCATCCATGCATAGGCATTTTCTCCAAAATGTCAATCGCCCTGCCCAATAGTCCCTGCCGACACAAGAAGTTAATCAAGATATTGAAGGTGACAACACTAGGAGAACATCCTTTTCGAAGCATGTCAGATAAGAGTTTCTCGGCATCCATCCACCTTCCCGTACTACACATACTCCGCAAAATGATATTATGGGTAATCACATTAGGTTGGCAACCATACGATGGCATATTATTCAAGAATTTGATTGCTTCATCCAACCTCCCTTCCTTGCAAATCCCATTAATAAGAACATTATAAGTGACAACATCAGGCTTACTACCTTTATTCCTCATCTCATCTAAGAGCTTCATTGCCTGCCCAACGCCGCTTTCCTTGCAAGTTGCTTCAATCAAAATGGTGTATGTTATCACATCAGGATAACACTCTTTTTGCAATTGCCGATCAAGAACTTCCATTGCTTGCTTTAATTTGCCACTATCACACAAAGTACGCAAAATGGTATTATATGTAACAACATCGGGAGCAACATTCATTCGGTCAAGCACCTGTAGAGCATTATCAATCTCCCCTGACTTGCAATACCCACTAATCAAAACATTGTAAGTTATAACATCAGGAACCGCCCCTGACTGTTCCAGAATTTCCATAACCCAAGTGGCCTTCTTGGTCTTACCAATACGACAAAACCCTCTAATCAAACTTGTGCACGGTATGATATCAGGAATATCACCCCGATAAACCATACTCTCAAGAAATTTAAACCCATCCTCCAATTCCCCATTTCTAACCAATCGACGAAGATGATTATTACTCTCATGTTCCTCAATACTGCTTGAGGAATTTGATGTGTAATTTCCACCACTCAAATGAACGTGCTGGTTTTTCTCAGCATATGGCAATTTGTCATTGGAACTAAATGTATCAGCTCTCAGGGCGGCAAAAACTTGGTTTCGCCTCTGGTTTCGAGACCCCCCGATTTTTTTACACTCATTGCTTGTACCATCAGATAAAGCAAGAAAGCGAGCTTTGTACCCTAAAACAAGGTTTGAGCGAAACCTAGCCCTCGTCCCCAAACAGGTTTTTGTTGTGTTCTCCCTATGAACATGCTGCAATGAGTAAAGCCCCTCATGGGTTTGGCTCACGGGTACTATCAAATCCATAGTCAATCCTACTCGTATTATAACAGAGGTCAAACTGAACTCAGAAGTTCATGACAAAGTGTTGATTGAAACAAAGTAACAGATACTTGAATGGGCTCTGTACATAAAAACTGAATCCAGAGAGAGAAAAGCAGGGAAAGAGTGCTTACTGTGTTAAGCGTTCTGAGAAGTGAGAAGAGTGAAACCAGAGACGAATGAAACCCTTCTTATCCCTTTCCTGTCTTCTTGTTTTTTTGTAGACTCGGGGTTCAGGGCCTGAGGCGTAATATAGCCATATAGGCGGTGGGAATCTAATTGGCCCTGCTAATGGGCTGGGCCGAACCGCCTAGGGTTTTGTTTCCAGCAGCCTCAGAGAAGGGCCTAATAAACATCACTTACAGCCGCTTCTTTTGTGCAGTGCCCTATGATTTAATTTCAAAGGATTGAACAAGTACGGTATGTGAAGTTTCAATGTTCAACTTCAAACTGACTTGGAATCATGCATCCTCTTTTAATGACTTTTACCACATTTTTATCCCTTTTGTTGTGAATTATGTTACCGTACCAGACTTTGTTGGTTAATGCAACATATTGAGACAACTGAGATGATTAGCGCAAAGATTATGAAAATGGGAATAGGCAAAGGGGTCTTTTGCTGAAGATGAAATGGAGGGATTGAAAGTCCATAGTGTACAATTTTGGTTTTGCTTTTATTTTTGTTGCATTTAGGATCTGGAGCAGTTGAATCTAATAAACGCAGAAAGTCCAAATGATGTCGGTTTGCAGAGGACATGGCGGCGAAGAATGTTAAACCATATTGTTTTGCAAGAAGCGGGGACGAACCAGCAAGTTCTCTTGGCTGACTATTGTCTTCAATCCAGGTTTTTTCTCAGTACTGGACTCCATTTATAGAAATCTAGACATCAAAGATTCAAAGGACCAAAAGTAAAGCCATCCGGCCTCATTCCGTATTGATGTGTTTCTCCAAGTTTTCTCATTCACCACCATATATACCCATGGATCAACCCATTCCAAGAATCCGATATGATTTTTCTATCCAGCCTGCATTTCACGCAATTCAAATTTTAAAGTACATACAACAGTTTTGTTGAAGACTACAGTCCTGGAATTGGATTGGGAGAATCTTATCATACTCACAAAACCTTCACCTCTCCAAGTTCCAATAGCTTCGATCCTACACAAACGTGCAACAATTCTGCAAAACTAGGAGCCTGTTTGGCAGTATAATTTAAAATGTTTGTGTAGGATCGATTTCAACAATTCAACAGTTCTACCACTTCACTGAAACCCTATTCTTATCGATTTCAACAATGTTCGGTACGGTGCTTCTATCAACAGTGAGCATATCCCTTCCTCGGAGAAGGGGGATCCGGTGAAATATAACGATGACGTTTTGGTACAGGAAAACGGAGAAAGTAGGACTGTAGGAGGAAATGGAGAAAACAATAGAGCACCCAATCCAGGTATTGAACAAAGAAAGTACAATGACAATGTTTTGAAGAATGAAACGGAGGACGTTCACTGGCATGGCCTTTTAGCTCCAAGAGGAGAAAAGTGAGCTAAATGGAAAAATTCAAACCCAGGCACAGTGGAGTTCCTTCCTTTTCGCTGCAAGAGGCTGCAAGAAGACGGAGGTTCCACGTCTTACAGGGCTAGGTATCAAAGAAACAGCAGGAAGCAAGCACAGACGATATATACACATTGAACTGGGTGTCCACTACCTGAGATGTGCTGTGATAAAGGCTTTGCCCCTTGGGAACATCTTTCGGGTGACTGCCGCCTCCTTTAGCCGAGAAAAAAACCCTCCAACGGTCGCCACTTGACACCGTCTGGAGTATATTCGCACGTGATATTTATCTGTCAAATATACCACTTCTGTTAAAAAACATTACTTTTTCTTGTGACCCTAGAAAAATATCTTGGCTATCCGAGTGTCGAGAGTTCGTAATATCTCCGCCTTGTACCATTTTTTAATTAGGAGTTATGAATGTACAACAAGGCCAAACTCCAAAGCTGACACGTGGCTATGGAAGATAGGTGATTTACACTTTCTGAAATTATAATTCCTTTTTTTAGTATAACGAGTTCTCTGGATGCCACAAAAGTCTAATAGAAAAAGAGATCTTACGGATTTAAAAGAGATAAACTGAAGGACAGAGCATCAGCTACGTGTTCAATTTCAGTTCACCTGGAACCACATTATTAGGACCTAATATCAATGTGATCGTAGCGGATTCATTACGTGTTCGATTCCCATTTGTTCAGGGGACCACGTCACCAGGTCTTACCGTACGACCTTGGGAGTTTTACGCCTGTTTGTTTCCAGTTTCGACACGTGCACTGGTTGGTTTGCCTACTCGCGGGAATACACTCTTTTGAATCGGCGTGGAATTGGGGGCAGTGGAGCTTAGGCGGCTTGGCAGATTGATATAAAAGCCAAACGGTGGTGGTTGGACGCGGGGATTGGAGTACCAACCATGATCGGTTCTAAAACTCAGTCCCATCTGTTTATTTGTATATTTGTACTACTCCGCCTCCGCTGCTTCACCACCCACCCCACAATCTGTAGTGGCAGGCAACCGGTAAGCAATTAACTCCTTTCTTGGCCTAATAAGTTTTTTGGCTTTTGGAAATATGCTTGAATAATTTTTAAAAGTGTTAAATCGATTGGCTCCAATATTAGGCACATTGAACTTGTAGAGCTTATAATTATGTATACGACTCTTTAAAAGGAACGATAACAGAGGTGACATTTGACTGTTTAGAAGGAGCAACAACAAAGGTGAAATTTATAGTGAAAAAAAAGTGACCTCAGCTAAAGTTGACCCGGGACAGAATCATACTTCTCATGCTCCCTTAGTTATCCCCTCCCTGGAACTTCTCAAATGATCCAAGAACTGGACATTGAAAAGAGAGATGATTCATAGCTTCATCCCAGTAACCAAACATGGTCTATTTTGAGCCAAAAAGCCGAGTCAAAAGCAGGAAGCCGACTCACTCTTAAATCTTAACTTATGTCCTGCTGGCTAAGGTGGAGTTGCAGCTGTTACCAAACCTGTGAAAAAGCCCTTTCGGGGAATCCGAAACCCTAGAAATTTTAAATGATAAAGAAAAGCAGGGAGTGACTACGTTGCAGATCAAGTGGGGGCATCCACCCCCCACTCCAGTCTGCATTTCATTATTAAAATAAACCCCTGTTTCAGATATTTTCATAACATCCTCCCTCTCTCTCTCTCCTCTTTCCCTCTCAACGTCCATTCATTTCCAGGTATAAACTGCTTGTCTCCCTTCATGAAGCACATCTCTCTGTTCATCATTTCTCCGTCGTTCTCTATTTTTTCTGCAATTCTTTTACTTCTGCAATTCTTTCACTGTTGCCCGTGAATACGCTTATATAAATTCATCTAGTGCTCTGCGGCTTCTTCCTTAATGTTGTTTCCTTCGTTGTATGTAATCTTTTTGTCTTTTTTTGTTTTGTTTTTTGCGTTATGAAGTTTCGATTTCGTTTGCATTCAGCACTTTTGAATCTTGATGTTGCAAAAGGAAATTTTCCGATCGGAGACCACCTCTAATGTTCTGCCTGTTTGCCGAGAAATTGTAGGAAAAGTAAAGGAAAAGAAATCTACAGATCTTATAGCGTGCATATCACATCCAAGTTTTCTTTTTATTTTCCTTTTGTCTTCTCTGTAACCAAACAACCGGTTATGCTGCATTTCCACTGTTGCTCTTGTCGATCATGATGATGATACTGCCGCCTTTGGTTGTAGAGTTCTAATGCATTTTTTGGCATTTCGCATAGTCTTCCTTATATTATTTTCCTTTCGTTTTGCAGTCTTCCTTATATTTTTCTTTCGTTTTGTAGTGTTTATAGATATGAGTTGGATAAAGAACAGATTTGATTCAATCTGGAGACGCGTAGGCCTGTGAGGTGAGGATTTACCTATTTAAAGGATTATGATGTTTTGTTTATTATTGCTATTATTATTCCTTTTCGGTTAGCGTGAAGTATTGCTTGCTTTAATACATGATGGCGTCACTGCTGCCATCATTGTAACCTATTTAAGTTGGTGGTACTGGTTTCTCTCATTTTAATTGAGATGTGTACTGTGTCAGAAGTGATAAGTGATGGTTTAATTATCATTTTTAATTTTAAATTTACATGCATTTCGTCATATTAAGTCCTGGACACTTTTTTTTTTACCTCTATCATTTGAGAGCAAATCATCAGGAACTACCAACTACTGAATTTTAATGGTTAATTCCTGGTTGGATGCTTCAAGGATAGAGGAAAACATGTACTAATTCCTGGTTGAAGGCAATCTAATTTATGGTGTGCTTTTGGTTCTTGTAATATGATAGAAGCACACAAAAAATAATCATCCATGGTGTATACTGTTGTTGTTTAGGCTTGATTTAAGTGATGATGATTGAGATGCAGATAGAAGTTTGCTTTTGATTTTATGTGAAAAAATTAAAGGCAGATAAAAATTAACTATTAAAGAAAAGGTAATGGAAGCACATTAATTTGTAAACTTTAAACTTTAGTGTTTAGTTTTTTCCTTCAATTGCTCCCTAGGCAGTGTTGGATACTTTAATGTAAAGTCTTCCACATTACTTACTTTAATGTTATTTTATTTAGAAAATGGAAGACAAAATTCTTGCAAGTTTACAAGAACTACTCAAAAGTTTATTTTAGAATCTTTAATAGAGTATTTCAAGGCCTATTAATTACCATGTGAATGGTCAAATATATTGGATGACTTTACAGACAATGCTTGTACAATTTGACATGAGTTAGGCATTTTAAATATGTGGGGTTGATTAAAAGAGGTTTGCTGTGCTTATTTGTTCCTATACTCAAATAAGGTAGTTGAGGTGAGAGGGTTCTTTTTGGAGTCTTGAGGAATGGTTATATGGTGCCTTTATTGTTCAATGTTCACACACTTTTGGCATTTATTGACCTTTGTTTGTTAGGTAATGAGATAGAATTTTGCAGGTGTCACATTGTGGATTGTTAAAAGTTCTATTTTGCTAACTATTTATTTGGAGTTACTTTGTTTTGAAAATGATTTTATGTGATACCTTTTCTTCAAATAATGACTTGATTGAGCGAGATGGCATGGGCTTCTCACAACATAATGAGTGATTTTATGATCAAACATGGGAGTTATATGATGAAATATTAGTAAGTTTGCTCCAAAAGTAGGACCCTAAAAAAAACAACCTTTGAAGAAAAGAGCTTCCTACACACCTTTTGAAACCTAAAACCCTCTTATTTCACTTTCATTATCACTATTGAAGAATTTAATTTGCGCACCACACACACCTCGCCCCACCCCATATCTCTCATCTATCCACCTATCTATCTATCTATCATATATATATATATATATATGTATGTATGTGTGTGTGTGTGTGTGTGTGTATGTATATGTATATATGTATTTATATATTTTAGGACTTTAGTCTTTGTTTGCTTTTTTTGTTTGAATCTTAAGGTGTTTTAGTATCATTTTATTTAAGTCAAGTCTTATTTTTAAATAATTTGTTTGAATACAATAATTAAAATATTTTACCTTTGATATGAAATTTTAAGTTAATGACACATTTGCAATGATTTCTATTCTAATTTGAGACAAATTCAAACATATTTAGACTCCAATTGAAAAAAGAAAAACAAATGTCCCTTTACTGTAGAGCACTTGTACAAGGGAGTTCATGCAACCTAGCTCTTCCACTATTATCAAGTAGTGAATTTGATGTAATTGTGATTTTTTTCATCATCATAGAAACTGCCTTTACTCAAACCTTTGTAACTTTGTAAGAACCCCATTATGATATATTCATTCTTTATCTTAGCCAATGGAGAGTAACATTGAAAGTGACAATGAATGGGAGGATTTTTGTTTATAAGTAATAAAGTGTAGTTGGAACTTGTATTTCTTTAGTGAACGCCTATAAACATATCTAAGAGTTGTATTTTGTATTATGCAAGAAAAAGAAAGTTGATGTGAAAAATTCTATCTTAATTGGATGAGGTTTTTTATTTTTGAAGCCTAGGCATAAAAAGATGGTTGGGAGTTACATTTTTAGTGAAAGCTCAAAATGCAACCTATACCACCTCATCTAGGCCATCCCACATGGCAAAAAATTTAACAAATGGGGGGTTTATTCCAACTAACCCCTTTGAAGATACTTGCCCTGCCCCTAGCATCCTATTTTTGGAGCAAACCTAGTGTATTTGTTTTTTTTAGGTAATAAAAATTATATATACAAAAAAAATTAGTCCACCAAAGTATGCAAGACGAATATAATAGGCACAAATTGGTAAAGCTACAAAAGAGATAACACAAAAAACAACTCTCTCTCTCTTTCTCTCAACATGATCTCAATCAGTTTACAAAATCAATTAAAGGCATTGAGCCTTTTTTATTAATGTATATCCAAACCTAAGCTAACAAGTTACTTAGAAACAAACATTTCAACTTTTGATTAGATTGCTCCCCATTTTCAAATGCTCTTTGATTTTTTTTCTTCCACAATGTCCAAAAAATGCATAAAGGAGTAGCATTCCAAAAAAAAATTGTCTTCCCCATCTCCAATATAGAGTAGATTAATTTGACAAAAAAAAACTTTATTCTTCAACTCTTTCTAGATCACCCTAACAAAACATCCCTCCTCATCAAGTTATCTTGCAAATTGTAATCTTAAGAAAAAAGTATCAACAATATCCAATTCTCAATCGTTTCAGTGTCTAGACAAACACGGATTCCAATGATCCTTTGCACCTATCTCATCTCGTAAATCCATAATTCAAGTATCTTTGGACGAAGTTAGAGCATACAAAGAGAGAAACTATACATGCAACGGCTCCTTCCCATCCCACTCATCCTTTTACAACTTGATTCTCATTTCATTGCCTACTTCAAAAACAGTCCTACTATTAAAAAGGTCTTACACCTTCTTGATAGCTTTCCATATTCTAACCACATACCCATCTCTCACCTCATAGAAATTCGAGCCACCTTTCTTTCCATACTTTTCCTCTATGACTTGTTTCCAAAAAAGTTCTCCTTCATAAGCAAATCTCCAATTCCACTTTCCAAAGATGGCCTTATTAAGAGATGAGAGACTTCTAATACCCAAGCCCCCTTTACTACTATCCATGCAGACTTACTAGATGTGGCCTTTTCTCTTTAGCCTCACCTTCCTATAGAAAATCGCTTTAAATCTTCTCAAGCCTCAATATGGGGATTGGAAATAAGGACATGTAAAGTCCTCTAGTAGTGCTTTAGGAAACACTTCTAGTATAAAAAAGTGTTTTTGGAGAAAAATAAGGTATTTGGGAAAATTTAGAAAGTACTTTTAAAAATTTTAAATATCACTTATAGTGGCTCATGGAAGAATACTTGATAAGCGATTCTCTCAAAAACACTTATAGAGAAAGCACTTCAACTAAAAGTATTTCAAATAGAAATACTACCAAATGCACTTGTAGTAAATAAACATACCAGATACAATGCTTTGAATCAACACGAGTCTTCCCCCTTTAGAGAACTATTGTCTCTTTAACATTGACAATCTTCTACGAAACCTCCATTCCACCTCATCCCATACCAATACTAATCTAAAAGGAGCACCTAATCAAGTGGTCCTTATTAGTGTTCTTATCCCTCACTAGAGAAAATCCCATTGGATCTTCTCAATTTTAACAATTTCATTAATTAGGATTCTAAAGGAAAAGACAAAAGGTAGGTAACATGAGGGTGTAAGAAGATTGAATTAGAGCAATTTCACCACCTAACAAGAGGTAAGCCTTTTTCTACCAATCTAGACATATAAAGATTTGAAGAACAAAATCATCCATAAACTCTAAGGTTAAGCTTAAGATGAGACATTACCATTATTAGACAAAAAATTTACAGCATCAATAAAATGGACGTAAAAAATTGGAATTTTATTCTGTGTAACTTTAAAAGCCTTCATTTGGCTTCAAGCACTATTGGCATAAAGATAAATTGGGAAAAGAGGAAGGTTTTTTCATGCTACTTATTATCTTACTAGGACCACTTGACTTACTATTTCTAAAATTTAAGGAAAAAAGCTTGTTCATGTTGTTTAATGAGTGTGTTCAATTGTTATTGCCAACATAAGTCACAAACGGATCCTACTAAGCCTTCCTTATCTGTGCTTGAATTTCCTTGTTTTTTACCATTCATCACTAAATGCACTACACAACATGATTTTGAAAGGAAAACATCCTTTTTTTTTTCCTATGAAAATTTGTCCAACATGAGATTCTTATTATGAGAATTCATTCACATACTAATCAAAAGAATTCATTCACATACTAAACGTAGTTTGCTTTTAAGTGCTTTTGGTTAACTACATAGGTCCTGTTTGGATTGACTTCTTCGAAGCCAAAGCACTTTGCTTTAGTTCAACAAGAACTCCAATACCTATTTGAATAATTTTGTTGAAAAAAGACTTCAAAAAGAGTTCAATATGAAAGCCAGGAAATGTTGCTTTTCATAAAAGCTCTATTTTGACTCATATGGAAATTCAATCATGTTCAATAAGACTTTTAGAATATCAATATTGCACTTTGAAGTAGCTTTGGTTTCAACTTCAATTTCTTGATGCAGCCAAAGACACAGAGCTATTCCTGACAGGCCTATAATCCCTTTTTTTCTTGTCTATGGGAGGAAGTCATCTGACTGGGAAAACCATCAGAGAGTTGGGATCATATGTGGGGTCTTGATTAAAAGTACTGCAAATTCTCTCATTAAGGCAGGATATGTATGGGAAGATACTATTTCAGTGAGCAGTCAATTATCCATCAAAATTCAGGTCTGCATCTGCTGTAGGTATTTATATCCATGCAAAGATGCTTACTTGCTCATAAGAAACCCAAATTGGCTAGTCCTAAAGTACAAGATGCTCCTTTGAAATGAGTGGCTAATGTACATGGCAGTACATGAAATTTCACTTTCTTTAGGGGACAGGAAACAATGACTTGAAGAGATCTTATTGCGCTATATGACTTTCTGTTCATTATAGCCAAATTAGCTCTTAACATGTCATGTATTTAGATAATTCTTTTAAACTAGCTACTGAGATAGCTTACATGAACTCTATTAGTTATCACCATATATAGCTTATAATAACCCCTTAGACCCTTTTTAGATGATATCAACAGTCTTTTTTAAGTTGCTTGATCCACATTGAAGCAGGACAACCATTTCCCCCTTCTTTGCTACTATAGGTTGAGTCAAATATCTATGTATCCCTTTCTTTCCCTTTTTATTTTTATTAAAAAAAAAAAAAAAAAAAAAAACAGAACACCACACTTGCTCTCTCTTCTGACTTCTGAGGCTTGCACCATTCAAATATAGGCATGAAACTCCTCCAGTTTGTCAATGATATTGCTTTGAGAACCTTCTAGTTTTCTGATTATTGATTTCAAAACTTGATAGCAGGCTTAGAATTTTCAGAGGGCCGATATGGGACTCAGTACCCTTCATTGGATGTGATACATTCTAATTTGTGTTTCCTCAGAGTCCTCAATTTTACCTGACATTTGTGTCTGAGGTATAGATGATTCCTTTCTTAGTTTAGCCCATAAACAAAATTATACTGGATAATTCCTAAATTTTCTGCAGAATGCCTGTATTATTATAATTAATATTTCTACTTTTTATAAAAAGTACCACTGTGACAGTATATGCCTGTTTCTACAACATGCATCGTTTTGCTCTTGCCCCTTACAGCCCCCACCACACACTGCACAAACCATATTATCTTCTTGGAAATTGGTCCTCAAATTATTGCCAAGTTTACAATGATCATGATTTTGTGAACCATATGCTTCTGTTTTTCAAACATTTGATGTTTTGGCCCTCTCAAGTTGCCAATTTTGCAAATTGTTGTCAAAATTCTTTGCCAATTTGCCAATGATATGGGCTTTCCAGCGTTTTTTTCCCATGATAAGGAGTGATTGCATCTGAAACTTGAACTCAAAGCATAGTTTAAGTTCTCAAACAAGCACTATGACTAGGCTTGGGAAGTTGTCAATTTGCAATCAATCACCCATGAGATAAGCCCCCATTTAAGTGATTGCTAATGAAAAACGCATCTGGATCATTTTTTTATTATCTGAACTGACATTTTTTCCTTTGCTCCCTTGAAGAAATCATGCTCTATACTAATGTGATATAACAAGTTTCAAAGTTGTTTGATTACCTACTTTTAATATGCTGTAGTTTCAGTTTTTCCTGGGCACAACTTTTTATTTGCACGCTACCTACATAAAAAGTTGGGTACTTGCAGAGGTCTTTGACGCTTAGTGTTCATATTCAAGATCTCTCTTTTCAAATTAAAATTTGAATTTGTTTTTTATATCAGTTTTATTCCTAAGCTTGTCATCAGCACCATCTTGGCTTTTGTGGGGATGAAAACTATACTCTGTCTTGCGAGTTCCTATGTAGCTTTCAAAAATTGGTTGCATGCTCAGTTTTCAACTTTGAACAGTGGGCACTTTTATTCCAACTGTGGATCTTCCATCGTAAATAATAAATGTTTGGTTAGTGTTTGAATTGTTAGTTGCTCAACTCTTAAAAATGGAAGTTGTATACGTTTTGTGTGCTTTGGTGTGCTCTTTTTGACGCTTTTTAATGCATTCTTTTTTTTTTTCTTTCTTTTTTACCTATCAGAAATATATATATTTAAACCTGGAAGTGGATGGAACAACTGGAATTCATGACTATGGCTGTGGGTCATCAGAAGGGGTTGTAATGTTTAAGTAAACCAACAAAAACCATTACCGCACCACTTCTTGGGGATTTTCTGTGTGCAATCTAGGTGGATGGAGGTTTCGTTGCCAGGTTGGATTTGATTTTGGTCCTTTGGCTTCTGCTTAGAGATTATGACATCCTCTAAAATGCACTTGCTTTGGATTTCTTTCATACAAATGAAACATTGAAGTGAAATTACCTTTTTGAATTTAAACTGTTCCATACTCATTGATTTTGATTGTGGCTTGCTGAAAACTGAGATGATTTTCAGATGGCTTTTTGCAGCCTTAACCATGGATTTCTTAGATAGCCTTAATTATGGATGGTTTCATTTTTCTGAAGACTGCTTTATGTATATGCCTTTTGGTGTGCTTGTTTTGAAGCTTTTTGTAAACTACCACTATGCATAGGGTGCTGCCCTTAGTTTAGCGCTCTTTAATAGATGCTCTGATTGTTTATATAAAATAATAATAATAATAAAAAATAAGAAAAAGAAAAAAATGAAGTCATCTAGTTTTTGTTCCAGTTATACTGAGGAGCTGCTTTTTGAATCATGAGATGAAGATATGTATTAGTCAATTTTTTTTATTTTGTTTTTTCAAACTGCCATATCTTCACACGTCTCTAGGTGCAGATTTAATGTGTCCCTTCTTCCTTTTTTTTTTTTGGTTCACTATTTCCTTTCTGTATTTTTATATTATTGTGCTTGTCATGTATGAATAGGTGACCCTTATTCTTACACATCCACAAACCTTATTATTTTAATACAGATCATGAAAATTGAGTTTGTCCATGGAATACTGAATTGGAGAAAATAAGGTGGTCAATTTTACATTGTCCTTAGTTGAAGGTTGAAATCCAACTATAATTTTCTTTGTTTATTGACATAAGGTAACAATACTATTATTCTGATTTAAGAGTTAAAAAATCTTTTTTGAATATGTTTTGTGGACATGGACATGAGTTGTGTTAGTGTACTACACATAGACAACCCTCAATCTAGACATAGGGATACTACAATTTATATATGGTTTACCATCTTTTTTGATAAGTATGTATGGTTTACCATCTTAGTAAATGCATTTGTTTTTGTTTAAGTTTGTGTCTGCGTATACAGTAGATTTATACAAAGTAAAATATGAAGAAATCAGTAACTTTAATATAGGTTTGATATCAAAACCATTCCTGTTCCTGCTACAGAATTGCAGTTCAGTTTCTCAAGTATCTTAAGATGTTAACTCATTGTTTTTTTTCTCTACATTATTCTCATATGAACAAGATGCATGTTGGTATTTCTATTTTGTGATAGCAAGATAACTGACTAGATCTCTTTTCTAATTATCGTCATAGGAAAAGAACACAAGTTACCTTAAAAGGCAAATCTTACTATTGCACATGCGGTTTGTTTGTTTTTTTTTTTTTTCTTTTTTTTTTTTTCTTTATTTCATCTGATATTAGGCTTTACAAAGGTAAATGTTTCTTTATCATCTCACACTGCTAAAATTTGTCTCATTGATCATGTCAAACTGAAATCTTTGTGATGGATGGTTTCTAGATCACCAAGTCTCACTAAGAGTAGCATAACTTTATCATCATGAAGCATTTTGTTGATAGGAGTTTGTTAACATCCTTCCATAAACGATCCATCTTCTTTGCTATTGCAGTTGTAGTCTGCTGCAATTTCAAAGGGAAAAGTTTGGGATCAATATTCTGACAAAATACTTGGGGTATCTTTGAATGAAATATTTAGTTGCATGGAGAAAAAATTACCCCAGTTTTGTAGCTCTTGCTGGTGTCGTCTCATAGTTTTGTTGCTGTGGCTGGCAAAGCTGGAGATGGATGGGCACATGCAAGTCCTCTCCAATGCTTAAACCATTTGTGAAGGCATTTCTGTTTGTTCCATTCACTTCCCTTGTTCCATAAACCTGGGATGTGAAATTTTTCTGCTGAGGTTGAGTATAAAACAGCTCATGGTTTGACATAGGTTTTAAAGATTGAAAATGGGTACATTTGTGTTTTAAAGGATATTTGAAGGTCATATTAATTGTCTATATAAATACCTTCTTATATAATTCCATGTTTTCTTGACGAATTAAGTTTACCTTCTTATACAATTCCACATTTTCGTTGTGAAGAAGGTTTCCCTGCAACAAAGCCAGTGAGATTTAGATATTGCAACAAAACCAAAGAAGGCACAGTCGGGAGTCTCTGTATTCAGGGTTCACCTTTTGGTTTAGTTCCTGTATTTCATCAATTAAAATTTGGTCCTATGAAAGTTAACAATAAGTTAGAGACCATGCAAATCCTTTGTATTGTATAAGAGAAAGAATAAGGATTGGATAGGGAATGAGGGTCTCAAACCTTTTTCATACGGACACCTCGAAGACTCATTTCCAATTGGTTCTCCAAATTCTGCAAATCTTTGACACTCAAACCAGAAAGCTCTTCGCCCATCATTTGCCTGTATTTGTGAAGTAAAAATATAGGAAGCATTATCTTGCTAAAACATTCTCTATCATTGACTTGTGTGTCACTAGTAAGGCACCTCTATGGAATACAAGAGACCATTTCTTCCAACGATTACATCTTTTACACACTAAACCACTATAGTGTTCAAAATTTCTGTTCTTTTATTGATGGCTCTTCGCCCATCATTTTACAACCTCATGCTTTGTCAATTCTCTATTTTCTCTGAAGTTAGCTAGTGTAGGTGAGAAGTTGTTTTAATATTTTATTCTCCTTGTATTATAATGTCTCAGTACTATTGAGTGTTTATAGTATAACTATCACACTATTAGGACACAGTATTGCTAGCAGCCCTTTCTGAATGGTATTTGGCTCTGGTTTAGCCTGAAATTAAACATTTTCCCTTCGTGAAAATGTATCTGCTATAAAGAAAATGGCTCTCTACATTTCTGTGGGTTTGAGAGTTTTAAATATCTAGGTGGTCCACTTTTTCTTTGAGGTTGTGTCATGCACCTCAAGCATTTTAAAAACCGAACCCATTACATAAATAAATAAGAGTAGAAATATAAATATTTCTTAAAATATGACAAAAATTAGCTCTTGAGGGTTGTCTCAAGTGGCAAGGGTTTGGAGTGGAATGAGAGAGGTTCAGGGTAAGTAATAAAGGGAAAAAGAAGGGGGGAAAAAAGTAATGCTCCTTATTCAAAAATTAGCTCTTGAAAGTTGCCTCAAGTGGCAAGGGTTTGAAGTGGGAATGTGGGAGGTTCAGGGTAAGTAATAAAAGGGAAAAGAAGAAAAAAAAAAGTATCATTCCTTTCCTTATTCACTGTTATTATTTACTTCAGAACATCTATATCAAACAATTACAGTAAAAAAGAAAAAGGATTTGCCCAAATGAAAGTGGGAGTGACTCATCCTTGGAAGATTCAAGTTTTATAATGAGAGTTATGGTGCCTATCAACTGAATCTCAATAGGGAATGGGTACATATTTCAAAATTCATAGGAGAAAGGCCCATTATTTAGATTCAGCTTGCCTATGGAAAATGGTGACTATGCAGAAAAAGATCAACAGAGGGTACAATATGAGAGCAATAGCCACGAGCTAGAAATAAAAGAATTTGGGAATTCTGATGTTACTGGCTGTGGAGGTTCACCTCCCACAGTAGTACAGTACGACCTTCATTTCTGAAGGGTGACAAAAAATCTCTTGGGCAAGGAAACACGGGATGTTGTCACATTACTAGAGATGAAAAAAGAAGTGTGTGATAGGAATTTGGTGCATAGCATTTGGATGACTAGATATAGAAAGTGGGTGGAGATCTTGACTATTAAGGCTTTGGGAGGCATTTTGATAATTTGAACTCTAGGATACTATCATGCATTGAGGTGGTGATAGGGTCCTTTTTTGTTCAATTAAATTATCATCAAAGTGCAAGTCTTTTGGTTGTCTTCAATTTATGCTCCAAATGATCTTACTCTTGGGAAAGAGTTCTAGGATGAGTAATGTGATCAATAAGGGCTAACTTTTTTGAGATGGTGTGTTGGGGGTGATTTTCATGTCATTAGAAGGGCTACAAAAAAGTCAAAAGGCATAGGGATTTCCAAAAGTATGAAAGAATTTGATAGCATAATCATAGAGTGTAAACTAGTTGATCCCCCTCTCAAAAATGTGTCATTTACTTGGTCAAACTTGTAAATTCCTCTATTTATAAGGTTAGATTCTTATTCTCTTCATATTGGGATATTAATTTCACCTATAATCTTCAAGATAACAATCCCTATTGGTGGGGATTGATTGCTTTTAGGTTTGAGAATATGTGGGTAAGGCATCTAGATTTCAAAGAAAGCATAATTCTATGGTGGAGAAAGTTGCATATTTTTCAAATGAGAAGGTCAAAAGATCATACTAAGGCATTACAACAAAATTGAAAATATGGAATAATTCTACTTTTGGAAATACAAGAGAGAGGAAGGATTCAATAATGAAGGATATAGCCATAGTAGATTATCAAGTAGGGGCGAGGCCTCTAATTGATAAATTAGCATCCTAAAGGGCTACCAAGAAAATGAAGTCAAAAGAGTTGTTGTTAAAGGAAGAGGTTCATTAGAGGCTGATATCTAGAGTAAAGTGGGCTACGAAGGGGAAACGGGGGTGGGAGGGGCATGGAGGAGGGTAGGGAGAGCTATAAATTGAAGTTCTTTCATTGAATAGCTAATGGAAGGAAAAAGAAGTTCATTAAATCCATTGTGGATGAGAATAAAGCAAAGCGAAGTAACCAAGCTAGCATTTCCAAGGACATTTTGAGATTCTTTAGCAAACTTTATATTAGATTAGATGACGATTCATGGAGAATAGATGGTTTAGAGTGATCCCTATCTTATAGGAGAGTGCTAGTGGTTTGGAGCACCGTTTTTCAAAAAAAGGAAATATGAGAGTTTTTTATTTTTATATGAACAAGGAAAATGCCCTAAGCCTAGCTGGTTTTGTTTAGCTTTGTATCAAGAATGTTGAGACACAACAAAAGAGGACTTACTACAAGTATTTGTTAAATTTCTTGATAATGGAATTATAAATAAGAGTATAAGAGGTTAAAAAGAGTCACACCAACATACTGACCCGACCTTATTAACCCAACTCTATTATTCCCAACTGATTTTGTTTGAAAATCACAAGCCCCATTTAAGGTCAAGTCCTTTGCTTGGTTAGTGGCAGACAAGAAGATAAACACTAATGACATGCTACAAATGAGAAAACTCTATAAAGCCCTCGATCCTGATGTGTGTTTGTTGTGTATGGAGAGGGGTAAAAAGGTAGATCATGTTTTTTACATTGTCCTTTCACTTTAAGGATATGACATAAACTATTCAGATTGACTCATTTGGACTAGGTTCCTCCTTGGAGTATATGTGACATGATAACCATCTCGTATAAAGGGTTGGGAGGTACCTTTAGAGGCAAGGTATTGTGGCAATTCACTTATCTTGCTTTGATATGGGTTGTGTGGCGGGAAAAAAACACTAAGATCTTTTGGGATAAAGCGAAAACTTCAGAGGGTCTTTGGGACATCATTCATTTTTTAGCCTCCTTTTAGGCCTTTTGTACAATAACTTTTAAGGGTATTCTCCTTGATATAATTCAACTTGTTTGGATGTCAGTGCATAGGTCTAACGGTGTGGGCTAGCAAAGACTGATTACTTTTGTATATTCCCATATGGGTTGTGGCATTTCATAGTTGTATAGATTTACTTAGCACTTTGGAGGTTCGTACGTATTTTTTGTATAGTTATTTTGGAGGATTCCTCATCCTTCTTTTGTAATTATTATTACTTACCTTAATATATTATATTATTGTTTATCATCCAAAAAAAAAAGTCAAACCAACAAATTAGATAATGGCTAAAAGTGTTATGAGCAATTGTGTGTGTTGCTTAAGATTGTTCATCTCTCACAGGGAGCCATTATTAAGGGTAGACAAATTTTGGATGTGGTATTAGTAGCTAATGAAGTGGTATATGAGAAGGATGTGTGGGAGAAATGGGGAATGTGATTAAGTTTTATTTTAAAAAACTTATGATCACGTGGATTAGGAGTTTCTAGATCATGCTTTAAAAAGAAAAGGCTTCAAATAGAAATGGAGATCTTCAATTCATGAATACTTGTCATCTCTAAAAGTGCTAATAAACGGGTGTGCTAAAGAATGGATTAAACTTTCAAGTAGTTTAAGATAGGGTGATTCTTTTTCTCCATTTCTTTTTATCATTGTGGCAAACATGTTGAGAAAAATTGATGTTGATAACAATGCAGTGTGGTCGATTTAAGGGCTTCTTAGTGGGTGAAGGTAGAACAAGATGACTCATCTATATTTTCTGATGACACCATTTTCTTATCAAGATCTTGTTCAAACAAGTTACAAAGTGTTAAGATTATTTTGGAGTCAATCAATTGATTCATTTTGTAGGGGATTTTCTACCCCTTAAGCTTTTGAGTTCATGTTTGTGACCACTTCTAATTATGCATTTTCATTGAAATCTAAATTAGATAGTTTTTCTCACTTTTGATCAAAGTTATGTGATGGTTGTGTCTAGGAAAAGGATTTCACATCCTTCTCTGCATTTACTTATTCTATGCTAATAAAATGTTTGTTTCTCATAAATAAATAAATAATAAGCCATATAGTTCTTCATGGGTTTTCCTCTTCTTTTTGTTTTTTTTTTTTTTTTTCTCTTGGTGGTTTGCTTTTATGTGAACTAAATGACCATTAATTCATTAATCTCTTCAAGAGCAACATTGAAATATTAAACAAAAATGAATAAATAAATAAATAATAATAAGCAATGTAGATCTTGATGGGTTTTCCTCCTCTTTGTTTTGTTTTTTTTTTTTCTCTTGGTGGTTTTCTTTTATGTGAACTAAATTACTATTAATTCATTAATCTCTTCAATAGCAAAATTGAAATATTACACAAAAGATTTCAATATGTGCACACATATCGTCATATTGATACAATGAAAAATGAAACTTCTAGATAATAGCTACCAGCTTTTCAACTCATATTTCAACTTTAGAGGAAAAATATGACATGCGTTCATCTCAAAAATCATTCACAGACAGTGAAATACTTTGATCTTAGTTTGTATATTAATTGTTCAGTTTGTTTACATTTGTATTTACACAAAGCTTTAAATTTGCCATCTTGGTTTTTAGATCTCTTTGGAACTATTCATCAAAGGACTTTTGACATGCAAAATAGCAAGTGGGTTTGAAATTTTCCATCATAATAGCAATTTTATTGGAGAATAGATTCTACCGATGATTTTCTTGCAAGTGTTGCAGTTGTTGCCTCAACATTGCTGCCTCCCGTTGCCAGAACTAGCAATTAGAATGGCATGATTAGTGACATACACAAGACATATATGTTCATCATAGACAAACGGAAGTGGAGAACTGACTGTTCTAAACACTTATCAGAAGTAACCTGAACATACATGGATAAAATTTCAAAAGATCAGAAGAAGCATCTTCCTTGGATGATGCTTTTCCTGGAGTCAGTGACTTACTGGTTGGTAGTAGAAGTAAAAGATTGCATTGGTAAACAATTCCAAAGGCAACAACTTAAACAAGTGAGCACATATTAAACTCCAGGATGTGTGTGTGCGTGTGTTGAAATCCAACCAATCATTTCTTTTTTAAGTCATTCACATTGCTGTAGGATGTTCTGGTTCTAAAAAGGAGAAAGAAAAAAGTATACATTCAGTTCAGTATTCTGATAAATGAAAGGAGTGCTAGATGTACATTGCTGCTTCATGGAAGAAGAAAAACTTTCAAAACCACAACATTAATTAGGATATCATCTTCAGTTCTTATATCCTGCTTTGGATGAAATTTTGTTGGGTTAAAATCAAGAATTCACTTTGACTGTTTTTTCAAGCAATTGTCTTTATTTGGGACAAAGAAAAGGTTATAAATTGACCAGGAAATAAAACTTGGTAGAATGTTTCTAAGAAATGCTCAGGCATGTAGTGACTAAGGTTGTCAGAATCCAGCTGTTAATGCTTTGACTTCTCTGGGATTCTGAACATTGGTGAGTTCGTATGTGAAAGGTTCTAGCCTTTGTTGGGCCTCTTAAAAAAGTGTCCTAGAGTTCATTATAGTCCAAGGTGCGGTAGAGGTAGCATGATATTAAAAATGTTTTCTGCCTGCACATAAAACAGAGAGAGGTACTAGCCTATAATGAAGTTACTCCATGAAATATAGGGTTCCTTCATAAATATGATTGAGCGTGGTATGTGGAGTCTAATATCCCAAGGCTTCACTTTTACCTTCTTTCTATCATCGTGCTGTTGGATCTTGTGGTTTTCTAGGTTTTTTAGGTGGGCAAGCTTGTCTAGTATAACCAAATACTCTTGAAATTTGAAGAATAACCCCTTTTGTTTTTTTTTTTTTTAAATGACCCATTTTGGACATTATCACCCTTCTTTTTTCCTTCAAAATGACATCTCCCTCCCATTCTCGTTTCATCCGATTCTGATAACAAGTTCTTCTCACCATGTTTTCTCCTTTCTTCCATAAATTTTTCAGTGGAGATAAAACCCATAACAAATATCAATGGATAAAAATCAGTCACGACTCTCTTTTTCAAGATCCTTCATCTTTTTCTTTATTTTTATTAGGGTTTTTTGTTGTTGTTCTCTGTTGCAGTTTTTTGTATTGGTTTTTGTTGTTGTTGTTGGTTTTTTTTTTTTTTTTTTTCTTTTTTGAAATTTTATTTAAACTTTAATAATGTTTTTGTTTAGGGTTTCTTGGGTTGCTTTAAGTTGGGGTATTTTGCAATTATTTTTTATTAGGGTTTTTTTGCATATGTTTTCTATTGAGATTTTGGTTGAGGTTGTTTGCAGTGAGATTTTGGTTGGTGTTTTCTTTTGAGATTTTGGTAAAGGTTTTTTGCAATTTTGGTTAGTTTTTTATTAGGTTTTTTTTGCAGTTTGTTTGATAGATTTTTTTTGTAGTTTCATCTAAATTTCTAAAATATGAAGATAAGATTGTAGAGTTCATTAAGTTTTTTTATGTAAATAAAATGAAAACTTAGCCTCAGTTAAGTTCTTTTTAAAATAAAACTTAATAACAACACATTTTAGGTTATTATAATTAAATTCTTTGTTGATAAAACGGAAATTTTACCCTAGTTAAATTATTTATAAAGGAAACTTAATCATTGTATAGTTCAGGTTACCATTATGATTGAAAACTTAATCTTAATTAAGTTCTTTGTGAACCAAACTTAACTTCAGTGCAGTTCAAGTGAACATTCTTAATTAGAAAATAACATTTATCAAATTTGTAATGAATAAAATTTAATCTAGATAAATATCTCTAATGAAAACAATAATGAATTGTATGAGAGATAAAATCATTATAAAAAAGAGAGAAAAATTAAACCAAATAAATTAAAGTGTTATAACTTGAAATAAATAAAATAAGTGGGAAAATATGTTTTTGAAGACAAACAAAAATAGAGAGGGGTAAAAGCATCCAAAGAGGGTCATTTCTCAACAAAATTAAAGGGGGAAGGTCATTTTTACAATTTGATAGGTATTTTGACTCATGTGTCAAAATAACTCTTATATCTATTGTTTCATAATAGTCTATAAGGGAGGAAGGTGAGAGGAAGGTACTTCAAAATACTATTCTTATTTTTGTTGTAGCCACAGATGCAATTTCACATTAGTCCAAAAAAATTGGAATATAAAAGGCTGTGGTACTTTTGTTAAACAAGTAAATCAACTCTTGTATATTTCTGTCTTTTATTTTGTGATGGAAAATTGCAAAACATCACACACAAAAAGAAATATCTGTGTAAATTATAATAAATATGTGATCTTGTTGATGCATACACACAGTTTGGATCAGATTGCATTTGGTGCAAAACAATGTTAGGTGTACACTGCTCATTATCTTATGTGGGATCCATTTTCTATCATGCTTGTCATGGCTATTGTTGTATTATGTGTCCTCATGCTGACACACTTGCCAAATATCATGTTGACTGGGAATTAAGTGGTCCATAATACTAGACCAACATGATATTTGGCACACAAGTGGTAACTAATCCTCTGGCAGGCAGGGCAAACATGTTTCCCATGAAAAGTTATGGAAGGGCAAACACTGAAAGTATAACATCTTATTCTTAGACCCTTCCATTACTTTCATGGGCCCATGTATTGCTATTCCTATCTTTAGATAAGATGCCTCACCATAACTATCATGCTTGCTAATTATCAAGTTGATCTGGAATCAAGAGCTAATCCTATACATATAGAGCTCCAAATTGGAGTTTTGTGGGTTATGTAGCAACTGCTATCAAATCATCTTCATATTTTGCTATCATGATAAGCATGAGAGGACATCCTATCCACTGGTAGGATTCCTGAAACATGGAGTCCAAAAAAGTGAATTGAGGAAGTGAGAATGAGAAGTTATATAATTGGCATAATTTGATTCATGCATAAATACATATTTACATGCATATGCATGGAACCATTCAAGTTGATAACATGGATCTTGTTTTGCTTCTTCTAATCTAATAAAAAAGAACACATCTCCCATTGATGCACAATGCAATCTCCTAATGTTTTTTCCTTCTTTTGGCCCTCTCCCACTTCAAAGTCCTTCCATAACTCCTGGCCACTTAGTCACAATGCGTAATTCGTGCCCCCTTTTCTAGCATTTTAAACATATTTGTTCTTGCTTACCTATAGTAAGACGAACAAAGAATCTCTTTATTTCTGAGCATGAATATGGTTATTTGAGACAGTGATAATGTCAACTTCAAAAACTATATGTAGCTGCATGGTGACAACAGGAAATTCCATATTTGCAATCTAGTTATTCCCATAATCTGCTTGTGAAGAACAGTGATCCACATATCTGACCTACAATACTTCACTAACAGGCTTTATGCCAACTGGAAACTTTCCTCCTCAACGTGCTCCAATAAAATGATGTTTTGACTATCCATGCAATGAAAACACTCTGACAGTGAGTCCATATAAGTATTACTTCTTTGAAACTATTGGAAAATAAGTCCAGGAACCTGTTTCTTCAGAATTACTTTATGATATGAATGTTTCATGTATAGTGGGGTTGCATCCAAGTTACATCCATCTTTAATATCTTTTGGAGTACATCTAACATAAATTTATGATCAAAGTGTTTATTTAAAGGTGAATTTGGATTCTTGAAAAGGAGGAGCATTTGTGGAAAATCAAATGTGAATGAGAGATGTTGATACTCAATGTGTTGATGATGTGAAATGACAAGGCAAAAGCACATTGGGCATCAAAACAACTGTCCACTTTGTAATAGAGTCACTGATTGCGTATATGCACATATGTGGATGCCTTTGAAAACTTGAGTGGATATTTGTTCAACTGTGGTTGTCAAAAAAGGCCTTTACTAACTCCTATATCATGTGAAGTAGAAATATAAGAAAATATTCACTCCAAAAAAAGTAGTGTTAGCATGGATTAGCAAGCCTTCCATACAAATCTATAACTTTTTAAAAAATTTTGAGTGCCTAAGAACAAAAGCAGTGTCTTTGCAATTTCTATTCTTCGAACTCTTTGGGAGTTAAATGATTCAGTTTGCATAGGATAGGTACAGGTATAATCAATTCTATCTTGGTGAATGCTAAGATTTTTGCTTCATTATGGACTGGTGTTGCTTCTTGTATGCCTTAGAGACCGATTATTTATTGCTATTATAATCCCCATCCTTATTATGGGCAGTTGAATTGAATGTTGATTGTTGCTCTTTGATTAGTCCTAGGGAGCTAAGGATTTGTGGAAGGTGTATAATTCGTGTTGGGAAAGTTTGCAAGAAGGTAAAAATTCAGGAATTTGAACTGTAATTCCTCCTTCCCAATTAGTAAGTCTAATCCAAATCTTGTTCATTCATACAAATCAAATCTTTAATTTGGTTCTTGCCTAACAAATTTTTCTGATACTGTTCTCTCAGATTCCTATGCCAACATGAGCGACACCAGTGCAAGTACAGAGAAGGTTTGCCTATTGTCTATTAACTGCATTGTTGTTTGAACATGTCTTAAATTTTTTTATACCTTATGGATAGGTTGATAAATACATACACAAACAATTAGATAAAGCATTCTATATATAATGCTGCAATGCTGTGCTTGCATACAAAATCAACTATATATGCTTCTTTAAACATGGATAAATTTACAGAAGAAGATGGGAGTGGTGGTTACTGAAGAATACCTTGACTTCTGAAGTTGGGTTAACCAGTTGTTGGTGTTCCTCTTTTGCTTTGATATAGCGCTCAGTTATTGATTTAATGCTGGAATAGCAGAATGAAATTGTGTGAGATCTCCAATATGTTCTGTATACTGTTTTTGG
Organism: Vitis vinifera; assembly: GCF_030704535.1. NCBI lineage: Eukaryota > Viridiplantae > Streptophyta > Magnoliopsida > Vitales > Vitaceae > Vitis > Vitis vinifera. The sequence goes on along the minus strand of NC_081822.1, from coordinate 6,342,265 downwards.
GCATTTCATACAGAAATTTGAAACATAATGTCAGGCAATACTATGTGAAGAGTTGGCTGTCTCATTATATCATTATGATTAAACAAAAGATTACAGGTTTACCTGCTAAGGAGATGATTACTCCAAGAGACATAAACTCAAGGTATGGACTTCAAATAGTTCTGTTTTTCCTATTTTTGCTTTTCTGAAAGAATGTTCTTGAAAATCTGAGTTTATGTTATATTTTCTTTGCATTCTTTTTTATAGACAAGTCGGGGATAGTATATTTTTTAGAATAAGTGATTTAATAAAAAAATGAAGTGTGACCCTAGTATATAGAAAGGTGTACAAGGTACACCAAGGCAACAGAACTTATGGTAGTGCATGAGCAAAAGTTATGAAATGCCTCTAAACTATCAAAAAAAAGAGAGTGAATCAGATCTTTAGACCATAAAAGTAGAGTTCTAAGGACTTGGTGCTTCACAATCAAAATTGATTGCTCTAAATTATCGAAGAACCTTCTGTTCCTCTCTTTTTATATTATCAGAAGTGAACCATTGGCTTATATCTCTTTTCTTTGAAACCATCATGCCCGGCCAAATCTCCAAATGGGTTGGGAAGAGCGTGATATCACAGACCAATACCTTATCTGAGAATTCATACGGTAACTCAGCACCTCAAACTCTAAGCAACTTAATAAGCCTAATTCAAGCCACTGGGAAAATAAAAGCAAGAGTTAATAATAGGAAGAGAATGCTTGAAGAAATTCTGATAAAAAAAAAATTATAGAGAGAGAATATTTGAAGAAAGCAAGTGTAATAACATTAGAAAACTTTACAAAACACTTGTCAACTTGATTGATGGTAGACCACCTAGTTATCGGTACGAGGGGAAAGTCCTCTTAATACATATTGAATATGGAATTCTAATAAGCTTGTCAAGCACTTCTAAGCTGGTCCAAGCACTACTAAACTCCTTAGCGGCTGTTGTATGCTCCTTCAAGCACCTTAAAGTTGCTCTAAGCACCTTCAAATACCTTAAAATCTGCTTCGGGCACTTCAAAGTTCTGGAACATTTTGGAGCTGCTTGAAACCCTTGGAGAATGGAAAATTTGTAGATCTACACAAAATTGGGAGTGAGCTATGACAATAAGACACCTTAAACAAGGAGAATACCCGAGACTACAAATTAGAAGCTCATCCACAATGAATCAGAGTATGGTTTGCAGTTTCCTCTTGTTTGCGCTAACCATTATCCAACTGCATCTCATAGAGTTGTTAATGTTAAGATATCCTCCCATGCTGGCTTTTCTAGCAAAGAAACTTTGGATGACACCTTAAGAGTCATAAAGCTTGTGAAAAAAAAGAAAAAAAAAAACAAGGCTCCCCCATGCCAATCTACCCCCTGCACTGCTATGAATAGACATTACGTCTAGGAGCTGCATAAATGGCTCTAGCTGCCTTTCAAAGAAGCCACCTCAGAAAATGGAGTCCTTGCTACCTAGAAGCTATTCTCCCTCAATTCAACAATCTAGCACCCAAACTTCTTTCAGAACTACCATATTAAACATTTTAGGGAATCGAATTTGTATAAAAGTCTTCTGATGCTTTCCAGAGGATAACCCTACTAGCCTCTGTGCTATCTCAAATTCCAAACACAACCCCAACACCTCCTCCACCCCTTCCGTACTAACTGTCCTTCCCACTGATAAATCTTCATAATTTTGTTCAAGATTGTCTATAATACCCAAACCATCATTAGTCTTAACAAAGCAAACTCTTCTATTGGGACTGGATGAATCTTTCTAGTTGTCAACCCACCCTTCTAAAGCAAATTTCTTTTAGGCCTTTTGGCATCATCAAAGCTTACATATAGTTGCTAGGGAGACTATAAATAGTGCTTTTCATGAAAATCTTCCAGCCTCTTAAATCTTTTTTCCTCAACATTGAAGACAATTTACAGTGGTCACAGTATACGTTTATGATTATGCATTTCAATTTAGTCTTCTTAAATCATGTGGAATTTGGTGAGTTTATGACCTTCCTTATGTTTTTTTTTAAAAAAAATAAAAATAAAAATAAAAATCATGCATTTCAATTTAGTTTACTTAAATCATGTGGAATTTGGTGAGTTTATGACTGTCTTTATGTTTTTTTATTCTCCTTTTCTCTGTGATCTATCTTTTACATTTGTATTTACAAACTAAATGTTTGTGGAGCCTCTTTGAATACCAAAACCTCCATAATTCTAATCTACATATTGTACAATCTATATATTGCTATATAATAATTACAATTCCCCCCTTCCCTTTCTCCGTCTCCCCCTCCCCCACCCAAAACCCCAACCAAAAAAAGTCTTAAAGTGGCTCATGACATTATTCAATTACAAGTATGTGAGACTGGTTTCAAACAAAAAACATGTTTGAGGGGGGAAAGAAAGTTGGAAACTAGAATTTTCTTCATACTTCCATATTTTCTGCTCAAGGATGATTAAAGGGGATAATTCAAAAGATCGTCATTGTAGCTATATAAGGAATTAGAAGTGAAAACAGGTGAACTTACGGGAATACAAAGTAGAAGCTATGATGACCATGCTTAGGGAAAATTAGCTACAACAAGCGACTGAGAACTATAACAAAGTTGAAGAGTAGCAATATGTTGAGGAGAAAGTATCTAGCTATGAAAATTTTCCTTAATTATTTTCAAATTGAATTTTTTTTTTCTTTAAGATTTGAGATGACAAAATATGAATTGGTGTTGATGTGGTACAACAGGAACTGGATACATTTTTTTTTTATTTTTTTTTTATCAGAAACGAAGAAAATTATATTAATAGAAGAAAAGATACAAGAGAAAAAGAAGAAAACAAGAGAAGGATGAGAGGTCCTTCCCACAAAAACAAAAACTGAACAAAGTAGAAACCACCCAACTTTAGAAAACTAAAAACAAAGAGAAACCCCAACACTCTCAAACTTTTGAAGCGCAAACCGCAGCCTAGTTGAGTTGTAAAACACTTAAGAAGAACTCCTTTAAAAGTTACAGTACAAGAGGCCCAAAGAGAGGAAAAGAACATAATCAAGTCCCATAACATATTGAGAAGGTATTTTTGTATGAGATCTTGAATATGTTGGGTTTATTATAGGTGAGTGTCTACATGTCAATGGAGCGGTTGGAAATTTTTCTACATGTGATTATGTATGTGACCTGTATTACATTCTTTTCATATTGATAAGTTTTTTTTTTTTTTATTTAATAAAAATAGTAACAATATAATTAAAAAGTTATGAATGCTTGTGAGATGGCATGTCCTTTGCAGGGAGAAGGTTTTTTCCCTTATAAATGACAACTCTAAAATGTGTAAATACTACTTAAAGTCATGAAGGACAATGAGGCTGAATCTATAATTTTTACATAGAACAATCAGTTGTGATACATAGTGTCTTAGAGTCAATATCCACTCGAAAGTATACAGGGTTGGTCATCCTAGTTGTGAATGTACAAAGTTTGGTCAACTTGTAAGCTATGGGATATTTTGATAGGTAAATAAGCAAGATATATTAAAAGCACTTGCCAAAAGGCACAACAAAGTACACACAGAGTATACAATTAGGATCAATCGACAAGCGGGAGAATAGGGAAGAAAAACCCACCACCCTAACAACAAATAGCCACAAAAGAAACTAAGATGCAAGAGAAAAAAGAAACTCATACCGCAACCCCAAAAAAGAAACTCCTATTGAGCACTAAAGCTTCCTAAGCCCAAGTCCAACCCCTTCCCTAAATTATTCCCCTTATAGTGGATGGAGAGCAATCGTAGTTAACTGAACTCTCTAGCTTTCGAATTTCTCTCTCAAAATTGGAAGAAGGTCATACTAGAGCAATAGCCTATCATACCCTTTTCTATTTAGAAAATACTAGTCAATGCCCTACTAGAAGTATGCAGATTTTGTCACCCTTAATCATTTTATATATATAAATAGTGCTAAGAAACGGGGCTCAACGAATATAATACAAGGAGTATACACAAAGCTAAAAGGCAAAATTTGTCGAAAGGTATCTACCAAAAAACACCCTTAAAAAGCCCAAACTACCCACAGTTATGGTTATCTAAGAATTTCATCATTGGAAAATTTTTCATTTCCAATAGAACATAGGGTCATCCCAAAAAGGGGATTTAATGAGGTTTTCTTTTAATCTTTGATCTGGAAGCTCTTCTCCATTAATTATTCTTTTTGCCCAAGCTACAAATATTGACTATCATCCATCCTCTCTTTAACATGTCTACAATTAAGATCTTCCCTCATTATGTTTCCCAAGTGGAAAAAAAAAAACGTATTCTTAAGGAGCTTTATAGCCTCAAATTTCTTTGGTTAGGAAATCTACTCTAGTCTTAGCATACAAGAAATTGTAATACAAATTTACACAAAACATCCTATCCTTAGTCCATATTAAGATGTCTTTTCCTTCAACTTGCATTCTCATTGAATAAATAAGCACTAGAAATTGGGTTACCCCCTCCATTTCCTAATCTTGGAAGAGTCTTTTGAATCGTACCAACCATTAGCCTCTACATCCTCTTTCCCACAAATTAACAATTATAGCATTCTTAGAAGAAGCTAGCATGTACAACAAAGGAAATGCTTCTTTCAATCTGTTCTCCTCAACCCTCCTATCTCATCAAAATTTTGTTCGTTTGCCATTTTCAACGCAAATAACTATCTTGTGGCTAAAATCTTCCCGACCTTTTATAATGTCTTTCCACATATTTATGCCAAAACTCTCTCTTA